>NC_056725.1:1646462007-1646532007 GCF_019279795.1 Protopterus annectens
TGCTAAGGTTATATGAAATATAGTGATATATGTGAAGTATAATGTTTGTTAATTTGTTGATACAGTTTGATTACTTTTGTATAAAGGCAAATTTGCTTATGTCACAGGTGATAATTCAATAAAGGTGTTTAAAAAAACAGACACTGCTGTCATCAACTGTAAAGTGTTGTCTGAGGCAGTCCAAGTCAGAATTGATCTGTGGTGTTTGCATAAAGTACTGGCTTCTGTAGTCTGTGTACTTAGAAAAGTAAAGGTTCTATTCTCACTCCAGTCAACTATGTGTGTATGGGTGAGTGTGTGTGTGTGAGCTGTTGCTTGACATTACAGAAAGCATTTTACACCAGCAGGTGCAACACTGTTATATTCTCAACAGACACTGCTATATCAGATTTTTGGATAGGCAGTAGTCCCACCAGGGCAGGTCAGAGATTGGCCTGGAGGTCACACAGAGGCCACCTCATCCTTTACAATAAAGATTACAGTAACATGGCTTTAATCTATCCACATACTTCATGACATGGTTTGTAAGCCCTGAGTTATCTTGCTGAGAATGCTCTGTGGGCTGTCCAGCTGCTACATGTGTATAGAAAGGTACATGAAAAATACATCAATTTACTAGTTTTGTTATGAGGTTTGACTACAGTGCTGTCATACAATTCTAAGATCTCAATATGATGGCATGACTTATGATGGGCACAACATAGGCTTTCAGTACCAGTGTGGATACTTGGTGGTCTGCCTTCAGACTGCCATATGCATGTGTTCCCAGTGTTTGTATCACTGGGTTTCTGCATAGCAGGACTGTTGTCAATGCTGTGATTAACATGAAATTTCACTTTTCAGATGGACAGCATTACAAACACATATTTCCACATGTATTTGTAGATCTTGTGCCTTTGTCACCATTCAGTTGTGTGTGTTAGCTCCTTCTATACAATGTTATCACCATTAGTAGGCTCAATAAATTCACACAATATGCAAAAATCAGCAAACGTGGTAAGCCAAAGGCCACATACTTTAGCCGGACTTGTCGAGAAATAGAGTTCAAACTGTGAAGGGCCAAGCACAGATCTCTGTGGTTTGCCAATGGTGACAGCTCTATTAGTACAGGTTGATTTGCCAACATTCACATAATGTATTTCGTCAATGAGCCAGTTAGTTACCCATCAACTGATGTAAGGGCTAATCCACAGCTTGGAGGTTTTCTCAATGATACCTGCATGGAGGATTGTGTCAAAACCCTAGCCCAGATAACTGTAGACAGTATGCACTGTCTTATCCTCATCCATGTCTATCACACAAGAATCAATGGGCTGTGTCAGCATCACAGATCATCTATTGTGTGACTCAGCAAATACACCTTCCTGATATGGTTGAATGCACAGTTCAACACACCCTCCACATGGCCTATGTTCCCATACAAGGGTGTACTTCAGCATGATTCTAACTGAGATGGGGGGGGGGCAGCAACTGATGTATGCATGTATAGTGACATCCTGACTCTTCTCAACTGTGAGGTATACCAACATGTCATAATGAACCTCTTCTACATGTACACTAATAATATTCCAGGTGTGTGCAACTGACCTGTGTCAGTTGTTAATGCTACGCCAAGTCCATTACATCTGATAGATGTCCTCAAAGAGGTCATCAAGGGCATGCATGATGACAACAGTATCTTCTTGGAGAACTTGACAAGGTCAAGGCATTTGACACAAATCCACACTGAGGTGTTCAATCAACACTTTCATATGTGCCCATAAACAGCTACATCACCAAATGGGTAGACTAGTGTATGACACATGTGGCATCTCATTATGTTGAAATGTGTGATATGACCTATATGTCAGGTCCAGTGATCAGACTGGTACATCAGTGGTGTCTGCTAGGCCCTTTTCTGCCCATTATGTAAGTGATGGACATCACAGATGACATACACATGCTGTGTCCAAACAGATGCCTGAATGACTACAGATTGTGGGCAATCAGTGAATCCAACTGTGATATTAGCATAATACAAACAGTATGAACACATAACAAAAACTGCTGTCACAGCCATGGCAACACCTGCATTGACAAGAAACATGGAGGAATTTGTTGAATCAGGAAACAAACACACCACCCAAGTATAATGTGGACATTACACCCTATAATCAGAGCAGTAGGTATATGACCTATGTCCTGGTGTAGATGGCAAGTGGTACATCCACCAGCATGTTGTCACAGTGCTGATTACTCCCTTAAATGTAACACAAGTACTAGGTATGTGAAGAACATGCACATCAGAGGACATACTACCTTCTTGGTTCCCAGCCTTCATCACACCAATAACTGTGTACAGTCCACAAATGTACCTCCCTACACATCTGCCAGTGATGTGTAACTGAAGTGTACCACCTTTGCCACAGTGAGCTGTCACTCAGGTTATTAGTCATACCTAGGTATTCTTTCTGTGGAATATACATGACTGTCTGCTGGTGCAGAACACCAATCAAGGTATTAAACCAGATGCATGTGTGCTACCTGTTCTGCTTATGCACAAACTACATACATACGTGTTTGACCACATTACTGGCATGTATATCATTCATGCCAGTGTGGACTGTGCTTTATATATATATATATATATATATATATATATATATATATATATATATATATATATATATATATATATGTGTATATATATATATATATATATATATATATGTATGTGTATATATATATATATATATATATATATATATATATATATATATATATATATATATATATATATATATATACCATGCACACAAGGAAGCTAGCCTGTATTGCCCATACTGTCACATACAGGTATAGCAGTGTCCCTCCTAACACCTCATGCAGATATTACTGTGCCAGGACAGTGTACATGGTTACCCTCATAGAGTGTGGATGCATCATAATAGTTGTTCAAGTGTGTGTATACAGGCCCATCTCTTATCACTCCACATCACATATGTTATGTCAGAGACATGGGATTACTGGTGATATTATTCTGATATTGCCCATGACTGTGGTTGGTTCTTGTAATGTTTTCCACGATCCCTTTACTTGTGGCCACCTTGCTGGAGACCTCTGCTGAGACCACACTCATATTCAGGCATATCAGTTTCACAGCTTCACAAAATGCACCCTACCCCAACTGCATGTCTGATCCCTGATAGATGTCCTCTGCATTATTAATGCAAGGATGCTTATCTCACACAGACATCCTCCCCATTATTATGTCACCTTGTGTGACAGTCACAGACAACACATTTTCACTGCACATTCTGTACTGTACCATATTGTTAGAAAAATATGTATTTAAATATATGTGAAATGCTAGTTTAAAAGCAAGGTAGTTTATAATGCATTTTATTCTATTAATCATATAACAGAAGGGATAAATTCATGTGTAAATGCAAGTAGCTTCTGAAACTGCAGTGTGCTTTGACCCCTGACCCTGGCAGCTGCCAGCTCAGCAAGCTTAATGTTTATGCTTTTCATAAGTGATTATCTGCTGGGTCAGGAAATTAAATGTGTAAATCTTCCGCTCCTTCCTGATGAGATAACTTGTCCTTGTAAATAATGAAATCTTCTCTTCCTGCATGAAGTAACTTGTCCTTGTGAGATAAAAACACAGCTGGTAAAGAAAGTGAAACAGTGAACAAATATGTATGTTAAAGACTGAATCTGCTATTGTATTCGAACTGATATGAAACCTTTAAAAAGTAACTTTACAGGAAGATATTGTGCCTGACCGGATGAAACAGCAAGGTTGTATTATTATCAAAAGAATGTTTTTGATAAATATACAACTGCAGCTGTTGCATGAATAAAGGCCTGTAAGCTAAAGTGATGTAAATGCCCTGTGACTTGTAACGTCAGTAAGGTGGGAACAACTTGAATGTTAAACCTATATAAACTTGTGAACTTCCTGTATCATGTTAGACAAAATTCTGTACTTGTATGGTTTTTTGCCTCCTGGTGTACACTAGTAAACGTTTGAATCTGAACCTCCTGTGTATTGAATACTTAATTTTATTTAACATTTTGGTCTTTCGGTAGCCGGAATCCCTCAGACAGCTGCAGATCAGAGTCTACCGGTGGTCGAATACTGCGCAGGAGAAGTTACCGAAATGGTTCTTCTTGGGTGAACAGACCTCCGACTGAATTGTCGTTTAAAGAGGCTAGCCACTTTCTGATCTGTGGCCGAAGAGCGGACATTGGCCAGTTCAAAACCAGGAGGCCCAGGTAGGAAGAATTTGCCTTTTTTCTGTTTTAGATCAGGGACTAGGTTACAGTATATTATTGTCAAGATTTGTTTTGTAGATCAGGGACAAAAGGAAGTACTGTATATTTGGTCATAAATCAGGGTAACAGAATAAGGTAGGCAGTTATTCTAGATAAACTGTGAACAGGAATTGAGAATTTGATATCACGTGATAAAAAGGGTTACGTAACATTTTTTGTACTATGGGAAATCAGTGCACTAAAACATCGCGAGATCCGTCCCTAACCGAAGATGCAAAATATATACAATCACAACGGTCCGATAACGTTAGGTATTATACAAAATGGGTTAACAAATATGAATTTGATGGCAAACTAGATAAAGCTTCACTAGTTAAACTCCTTAAACAGCTTAAATCTGATGCAGGAGGCCAGGCAAAAAAGCAACATCAATTAGGTATTCCTCAGGCGCATAGGTGGATTGTGGAAGCAAATCGTAGAGAACAGAAGCTTAAAAATTCAAAAACATTATTTTTAGACAAAGAAGATAATAACTTGGTAATGGCAACGGCTCCTCCTCCTCCTCCCTTGCCCCCTCCCTTACCCTTTTCAGGATATGAAGCGAGTGGACAGGCTGGTCCGCCTCCGCGTTATCCTGAATTCTCAGCAAGACCACAACCATTTGTTAGAGATCCTATTGAAACTAGGTCCCGAACACGTAAAACACATTGGGACACAGAATCATACCAAATAGAGAGAAACCTACAGGATGAGAGTGAGGAAGAAATGTGCCCACTTATAGAAGTTCCAAATCCTCAAGCAGGACAGGAAGGGCAGGACCCAACTCTCTTAGTATACAGACCATGGACACCGGAGGATATCCGGAAGGCAACCGAGGGAATTCCCCATCCAAAAATTAACTTTGTAAAATTTTTAGAAGATTTACAAGGCATGAGGTTAAGTTACCACTTAAATGGGGAAGAAGTAGAAAAAGTAGTTGGACAAGTTATAGGTCCAGACTGGCACATGATTTGCGGCAACTGGAATCCTCGTAATGCAGAATTTAAGCCACTCCCACATAGTGACGCAGAACTAGACAATAGAGTGAAGGGTCTTACAGACCGAATATCTGAGAAATGGAAACCTAGAGCAGACTGGACTTGCATTAACCAATGCATACAGCAAGACAATGAGACAGTAGATGGATATTATGCCAGATTATTAGAATGTTTTAATAATCATAGCGGTATGACAGTTCCTGAAAATCAAACACATGATTCTTCATATGAACAGCAACTAAAAATGCATTTTTGAAAGGTTGCATCGCTCCAATTAGTAGTTTCATTACGAAGCATATGATAGATCATCGAACAAGTAGATTGCAAGCCCTACTTGAATATGCTAGACATGCTGAGAGACATTTTAATAGTAAAAAGAAAAAGAAGGCGCAAGTCTTCACTGCTGAAGACGGAGCTGAAGTATTTGTATTACAGTCAGGTAAAAAGGGCAAGAAGAATGCCCAGGGAAACAAACAGTCTGACAAACGATCAGAAGATTTTGAAGAGAGGAAAAAGAGAGGTGAATGCTTCAAGTGTGGGAAAAAAGGACATCTAGCAAGGGATTGTAGGCAAAACAAAAAGGTAATTACAGAAGATAAAGGAGATGAGGACTGACTATATGATAGTGAGGATACATCAAGTGAAAGTCAGAAATCATCAGGAAAAGTTAATAAACAGAAAACAAATGTAAATGTGATAGAAGGAGTAGAGGAAGTGCAAGTAGATATGGAGGATGAAGAAAGTGAAATTTTGGACTTAGCATTATTGAACTTAGAGCTCTACTTGGCAGATACAAAACCGGAAGTGACACTTCTGGTGGAGGGAAGGGAAGTCAAATTCCTGTGTGACTCAGGAGCGTCACAGACTTTGATACACCCCTCCAAGTTACCAGAACACTCTGAATCACCTGATTATATATTAGTAAAAGCAGCAAATGGACAGCTATACAGGGAGCCACTCTCCCATGATATAGCAATAACTGACCCTGTTTCAGGTATGACTCAGAAAAGTAAAATTGTTGTTTCTGCAAAATGTCCAGTAAACCTGTTAAGCAGAGACCTTATGCAGATATTTGGCATAGCAGTAGTTCCAACTATACAAGGTATGGAGGCACAGAGACAAATGGATACCTTTGTAGTGCGATCGGAGGGTGAAACTTTTTACTGGTACAGCCAGGACCTAGTCACGACTGGTCCAGGGGCAGTAACCGAGGAACTGATGAACGTAGCCATCAGTAAGACTCCCTCCCTCGACACTGATCGACAGCATTTGTTACACTGTACTCTATACTATTGTACTACACCAGGACCTGATAGAGAATATGAGCAAGAGTTGTTCAAAAATCGAGCAACTAGATTAGTGTTACGAACTTTGTATTGGGATACTGAGGGAAACAGTGTGGTTAGCTGTTCATTACCTCAAGAATTCCTTGCATTGTATAGATCAAACCAATTACCACATGTCAGCTTGACAAAGAATAAAATGTAAAATGGGCAGACTTAGGAGAAAAAGTAACAAGATGGGAAAAACAGACTGATTTAGAACTATCAGAACAGGGAATACAAAAACAGAAGTTAAACTGGTTAACACAGACACACCCAGCTGTACACCTCCAATCCAGTGAGGATAGCTGATTAGCATTTTATTGGAAGAAGAGAAAGCCTTGAGTAAAATTCCAATAACTCTTTGGTCAACAGGCAAGTCAGATGTAGGACTTATTCAAACAGCAGGACCAGTTACAATTACCCCAAAATCAGCTTTTAGACCACAAAAAAGACAATACCCTTTAAGAAAGGATGCAGAAATAGGAATTAAGCCTATAATAGCAGTATTACTCAAAGAAGGAGTACTGGTAGAATCTCCTGATTCACCATGTAATACACCCCTATTTCCTGTTAAAAAAGCAAATGGGGAATGGCAGATGGTACAAGATTTACAAGCTGTAAATAATGCAGTGATACCTAGAGCACCTACGGTGCCAGACCCACATACTTTGTTGAATGATCTAAAACCGCAACAAAAGTATTTCTCTGTGGTAGATATCAGCAATGCTTTCTTTTCGATACCTATACATCCTGATAATCAATATTGGTTTGCATTTACATTTCAGGGTAAAAGGTATACCTATACTCGGCTACCACAGGGATATTGTGAGAGTCCAACAATATTAGCACAAGAAATGGCTAGCAATCTGGCAGGGTTCACCCCACCGGGAGGTAGTCAAATTCTACTTTATGTAGATGACATCTTGCTAGCAGCCCCCACCCAGCAAAAATGCAGGGAGGATACTGTAGCATTATTGAAATTTTTAGCAACACAAGGACACAAAGTAAACAAAAGTAAGTTACAACTTTGGAGAAAACAAGTTAGATACTTGGGATATGTAATATCCAATGAAGGTAGAATACTAGATGAGGAAAGAAAAATAGCAATTTTGCAAGCACCCAAACCAACAACCAAAAAAGAAATGATGTCTTTCTTAGGTACAACTAATTTTTGTTGGAGCTGGATACCAAATTATGCTTTGGAATCTGCTCCACTAACTGACTTGATATGTAAGACACCAATGGCAGCACAAGATATTTTACAATGGACAACTGAAGCAGAAATGGCTTTCTGCAGGTTGAAGCAGTTGATAGCTTCTTCATTGGTTTTAGGACTTCCAAATTATCACAAACGGTTCATTCAGACCGTAGATTGTAAGCAAGGATATATGACGTCAGTATTGACGCAACAACATGGGGACAAGCAACGCCCATAGCCTACTATTCATCACAATTGGACCCAGTGGCGCGATCTTTGCCTCACTGTGTACAAGCAGTAGTTGCAGCTGCAATGGCAGTACAGGCTTCAGCCTCAGTGGTGTTATTTCACCCTCTTACATTGAGAGTGCCTCATGCAGTTGCAATAATTCTACTGCAAGAGAAGGTGGCATATCTTTCTCCTGCTAGACACCTTTCATGTATGACCATACTGCTGAGCCAACCTCATATGACAATTGAACGATGTACGACATTGAATCCATCAACATTACTTCCAACTCCTGCGGAGGGCACACCACACAGCTGCCTGCAGGAAATTGAACAGTTAGCTTTACCTAGACAAGATCTTACAGATATGCCCTTGGATAATGCCGAGGTGACATATTATGTGGACGGCTCATGCAGAAGGGGTCCTACAGGGAAGAATCTGATGGGGTATGCAGTAGCTACAGACACTGAAATTTTAGAAGCTCAATCCTTACCACACAACTTATCTGCACAAGCAGCGGAATTGATAGCTTTGACAAGGGCATGTACTTTAGCAAAAAACAAGTGTGTAAACATATATACTGATAGTCAGTATGCTTTTTCTACAGTACATGTATTTGCACAACAATGGAAAAATAGAGGAATGATAACATCTAGTGGAAAACCTATTAATCATGCTAATTTATTTTGGAGTTATTAGAATCTATTCAGTTACCTACCAAAGTAGCTATTTGTAAATGTGTAGCTCATACAAAACAACAGGATAAGATTTCAAAAGGCAATGCACGAGCTGATGCGGCTGCAAAGCAAGCAGTCTCAGACTCAGAAACTTTATTTTTGAACGAGGAATTACAACCCTCTGAGATTTTAGATTTAGACATGTTAAAAACAATGCAGACGCTTACTACAAAAGCAGAAAAACAAAAATGGGTAAAACGAGGTGCAATTCTTGAAAATGGACTGTACATTTCCAAAGAGAAAAAAACAATATTGCCGTCTAATTTATTTAGATATGCAGCTTTGTTGAGCCATGGGCAGAGCCATGTCTCAAAAGGGGGGGTGGTACAGTTAGTCAATGGAATATTCCAGACATATGGATTCACAAATTACACACAAAAAATTTGTACAGCTTGTCATACTTGTAACATGCACAAGGGGCATTTAAAACCAAGCAAGGAAGTTTTCCTATACCACCATATCCATTTCATACTATTTGTATGGATTTCATAGAATTAAGTAAGTGTGAAGGGAAAAAATACTGTTTAGTTATTGTAGACATGTTTTCTAAATGGGTAGAAGCTTTTCCAATCAAAAATCCAGATGCAGCAACAGTAGCAAAAGCCCTGATAAAAGAAGTGATCCCTAGATTTGGCATTCCAGAGAGGATTTATAGTGACAATGGCACACATTTTGTCAACCAAATGATCCAGCAACTTGGGAGATTTTTTGGTATCTCCTTAAAGAACCACTGTGCCTACCACCCACAGTCAGCAGGACTGGTGGAAAGGTACAATGGAACCCTTAAAAATAAATTAAGAAAGTTAGTTGAGGAGACCCAAAAGAACTGGATACACTGTCTGCCTTTGGCACTGCTGAGTATGAGAACAGTTCCAAATGTAAAGGGTCTGACTCCCTTTGAAATGGTTTTTGGGAGAACATACTATGTGCCTCAGTGGAAAGCTCTCATGCCTGCAGAACAAGAGGCTGACAGTTCGTTAGCAGAGTATATGAAGAAATTGTTAATGAATAAGTCTGTTTTGCAGTTTAACTCTCTTTCAGATAAGGAACAGACCGTGGAAGCAGTTGTGGGCCCTGGAAATTGGGTGTGGCTGAAAGTGACGAAAAGGAAAAACTGGGCGAGTCCAAAGTGGGAAGATCCGTACCAGGTTTTGTTAGCAATGTCTACTGCAGTTAGAATGGCCGAGAGGACGTCCTGGGTTCATTTGACACATTGTAAACCGGTAAAGAACTTTCAACTTGATAAAAACTTTGTGACTGATACACAACCAGACCAAGATGGCCGAAAACAAAGCGAATAAGAACTTAGATCAACCCCAGAGATGTTGCATAATCATTTTGTTGAGTATACATTTATTGACTATTATTGTGACAATTTTCCTCTTGTTGTGGGTTATCCTACAAACAACCACGCAAGTGAAAGTGAAAAGGCGTGATGAAATGTCTGTAGACTGGCATCCAAATTTTAACACATACCTAGCCATGAAACGTGTATATGCAGAGACTATGAACATTTCAAATTGCTGGGTTTGTACCGCCATACCTACAGCATATGGAGGACTGTTAATGTCCGCTATCCCTTTGGGGATAAATGAGACTTGGGAAAATTTGCTTTTTGACACTGGAACTGTAAGATCACAAGACAAAATAGCATTATTTTTACCTGTTACACAAAAGGGAATTGTGTGCTTTTTTAAAAACGATACCCTCCAAGTAGGATGGAGTAATTGTAATATTACGATATCCTACAAGTGTTACATTAAAGTTAAAAGTGGAGGTACTGTTTGTAATACTAACTATGATTCATATTTGAGCACAATGAAAATAACATTGAATGAAGTATGACAAAACCCTGTTTTGTTTAAACAATTGTCAATAATAGATCAGAAAATGTTTCATGCAGGGCTAATGCGTATTAGTACTAAAGTAGAAAACTGTTATTTTATTTGTGGGAAAAAGGCATATAAATGGTTACCTAAGAATTGGTCCGGCAGTTGTTTTTTGGGTTATCTGGTTCCAGCAATAAGACATACTGCAGAATTGCCTTTGGGTAAGATACGAAACGTGAGAGATGTAGCCCGAAAACCTGAAGGTCCAGTGGAGAAACCTGTAAATCCAGTCGGAAAGATCGAAGCTTGCTGGAAAGACCATAATTCCATGAAGGATAAAGAAACATTAACTCATATGGACTTGAGTGACAGTGTTATATCTTGGGCAGGGATATTCCCAGCATATGGAGCTGTCAAATCGATCTGGGAGTTGAGAAAACTGTCAAAACTTCTCGAAGTAATGAGCAATGCAACTTTTTCTGCCCTTGAATTAGTGACTGATGAACTGAATGCAATGCGAACTGTGGTGCTACAAAATCGAATGGCTCTTGACTTCACCCTAGCGGCGAGAGGTGGTACGTGCGCGCTCATCAAAGAAGAATGCTGTGCATACATTCCTGATAATCGTCATGAGATAAATAATCACCTAGAGGTAATTCAGCAAGTATCGGCCATGACTGAACCAGGCCCAAACCCACTGACGGACTTTTTCCAGAATATATTTGGGAGGTGGAGTTCCATCCTAATGAATATTTTGATTGCCATTTGTGTGGGTATACTCTTGATAGGAGCATGTGTTTGTTGTGGAATTCCCTGCATGAAAAGATTAATCAAAGATTTTATTAATGTATCTGTTACTGAAACCATGTATCAAGATATTGAGATTGAAAAATTGATCTCAGACGACATTTTTCTGAAGTATAAATTAAATGACTCACCTAGCTGAAAATCCTAAGTGGAAAAGGTTAGGAGATGAAATAACACTATGTATACTTCAAAAAATAGAATAAAAAGTATTAATAGGGGGGAAATGTTTGAAAAATATGTATTTAAATATATATCAAATGCTAGTTTAAAAGCAAGGTAGTTTATAATGCATTTTATTCTATTAATCATATAACAGAACGGATAAATTCATGTGTAAATGCAAGTAGCTTCTGAAACTGCAGTGTGCTTTGACCCCTGACCCTGGCAGCTGCCAGCTCAGCAAGCTTAATATTTATGCTTTTCATAAGTGATTATCTGCTGGGTCAGGAAATTAAATGTGTAAATCTTCCGCTCCTTCCTGATGAGATAACTTGTCCTTGTAAATAATGAAATCTTCTCTTCCTGCATGAAGTAACTTGTCCTTGTGAGATAAAAACACAGCTGGTAAAGAAAGTGAAACAGTGAACAAATATGTATGTTAAAGACTGAATCTGCTATTGTATTCGAACTGATATGAAACCTTTAAAAAGTAACTTTACAGGAAGATATAGTGCCTGACCGGATGAAACAGCAAGGTTGTATTATTATCAAAAGAATGTTTTTGATAAATATACAACTGCAGCTGTTGCATGAATAAAGGCCTGTAAGCTAAAGTGATGTAAATACCCTGTGACTTGTAACGTCAGTAAGGTGGGAACAACTTGAATGTTAAACCTATATAAACTTGTGAACTTCCTGTATCATGTTAGACAAAATTCTGTACTTGTATGGTTTTTTGCCTCCTGGTGTACACTAGTAAACTTTTGAATCTGAACCTCCTGTGTATTGAATACTTAATTTTATTTAACACACACACACACACACACACACACACACACACACACATATATATATATATATATATATATATATATATATATATATATATATATATATATATATATATATATATATATGTGCTTGGTATTGCTGCTGCAACCATCTTCCACTGATATGTCCTCCTGTGCTGTATATGGGGGAATTTCACCTGTCTTCCTTCCCTGTGTTCATTCATATGATTCAACTGTGTGTCCCTATTTAGTACACACGCTTCCCTCGAGTGATCTTTTTACATGGTAGACCATGTTCTGTTACAGATTATTAACACAGCTTCACTACAGAATTCCAGAAATGGGATATCACAATACTTTGCAGTGTAGGTACACTGTCCTGTACTGTGTTTGGACCATATACTTCACATTCATACCTCTCAACTGTCCAGATATTCCCAGGATGTCCAGATGTTTTTCTTATTACATTTGTGGCTTTCTGCCATATCACTGGGATGATCTCTGGACTGATATGACTCAATATTACAGACATTTGTGTGCATACCTCTCACCTGTCCAGATCTGTGCAGAAAATCCAGTTTTTTGTATCATATTTGTGATCTTTTCCTAATAACATTTTTATTTTCTAGCAAATCATTGGCATGTCATTGTGGAGAGAAGTCAGAAACTGATGACTGACATTTGATTTTCCAACTTCATGCTCCTCAGAAAGTTCATGCTAATGTACAACCTATTTATTCTATCAACTTTCTAAGTTTATAAGTGCAATATTAAAACTCTTTCCCTATTTTGGCCCTTTGCGCCCCCCATTATGTATGCCTTTGCCCACATATCTTTCTCAAAGAGGATAACAGGTATGCTTCAGTTTCATACTACCACATGTGTAGGTGACATATGTGGCAAGTATGTCCCTATTTCTGGTTAAATGTCCGTGCATTATGTTGGCCTGTGCGGAGATGTTTAGCAGTAACAGATTCACAGCTATCTGTGAAACACTGGTGGTCACTGTGGCATTCTGTTCAAATCTGCAGACCTTAAGTGCTCTGCTTTAAACAGAATTGTATCTGCATTCATTTAAATGGTTTCCTGGCTGGCAACACTTTTGCCAGCCACGTAACCTAACTTAGGCATGCCATGAGTCATTAATATGCATTGCACACTACCACTCACCCCGCACCCTCACGCAAACATGTAAACACTATATACGCTCTGCATCAAGCCTGCAGCAAGTTTATTGAATCTTGGAGATAGTCTTTATATAGTTATCATTTTTTATACCGTGTTAAACAGCCATATTCGACTGGATACCACAGTGTTTAATGACTGGCTTGTTTGTATTTACATCTGAGGCCATTTGCAGATATCTGAATGTGTTACAATTCAATGTAAGTAGTATTTTACTATATGAAAATCCTCACATGGAATATTAATGGGCTGTTATGCTTGATTACTCATAGATGAGTTTTTATTAATTAAAAAAAAAAAACGCATCTGGACATACTGCTGCTACTGAAAATATATTTTACATGTACTGAACATTTGGTTTTGGGTAAGAAGAAATATATATATATATATATATATATATATATATATATATATTTTTTTTTTGTTTGTTTGTTTTTGTCCTATCCTAACAGTGTAAGGAGAGGGATTGTGGTGTTAATATGCACTGCACTAATTTCTGAGACATTTGTGACTGAAGTGGATAAAGAAGTATATTATATAACACGCAGCAGTAGACTGTAAGGAAAATGCATAACAGTAATTAATCTGCATATTCCCACTAGAAGTTGGCATCCCTGATTTTGCTGACCTTCTGAGATGGTGAGTACTGTTTCAGGAAGGAATGCATATCTGATACGGGGATTGGAATATTGTATTTTCTAAGACAGAAGTTAGGAGTGGGTCAAGGGAATTTTTTATTCCTTTGATTAGGCAAATTTCTAGTGAGAAACAGTTGGTATAGAAAATGTGCATAGATTCGTTTTTCTTATCAGAAAATCTTTATGTACAATCCACTAATCAACATAGACATTATTCTGCCACAAGGCAGGACAAATTTGTGTAATCCCAAGAGCATTTGTACCTCTGTAAAAAGATTGAAAAAGATTGAAATATATGCCAGAAGTCTTTTAGACCATTCCTCCATTCTGTTTGAGATATGCCAGGACAGGACAGATTTTGAGATTCATTGGAAGTACAATGCCTTCTTATGTAAATTATTGTGTAAAGGAATGAGATAGGGAGCAACTGCAGGGATTTACTTGTATATACAGTGAAAGACACTGAAAGACGTTCTGCAGAATAACATAAGATGCAGTAAGTTTTCTGTTAAATAAATGAGAAGATACTGGATCTTCAGGGAAAGGTATTAGTAATGGAAGTGGAAAATAAAACTGAAGGTAACTGGGCTGATGAGGACAAATTTATAAAGCTAGTGGAGGATCTTACTAGGTATGTGGACTATATAACTGAGTTTGCAAAGACAGTATTATGAATAAAAAGCTTTGGTGCCTCTCCTCACAATTTAAATTTTCTGGCTATAAGGCTTAGAGCCCAGAATGTTGATAGGCATATTGCTAAGATCAACTATACAAATACTAGCAGGATCACTTTTATGACCCCAACTTAATTCTGGAGACCTACTCTAGGTATTATTCTGAAGTGTATGATGATTTGTCAGAGGCAGGAGAGATTCTGGGATCTGCAGAGGATCAATGTCCAGTAGTCAAGAGTTTCATTGGCCCAGTGGTCCAGGGTTTGGTTGCTACAGCAGTCTAGGGTTTATTTCACTCAGCCCCCATTACATAACTGTGTGACTTCAAGCAAGTCACTTAACCAGACAGCACTCCCTGACTGAGCCTGAAAAAGGTCCAAGAAAAACAGTGCACTACCCTTTTTAACAAACTAAATAAAATAAAAATAATTAGCTCAAGTTTATCAAGGGATGATAGATAAGCTTATATGTGAAAATGACAGGGAGGAACTAGAATACACAATAAGAGATATGAAGAAAGATAAGACTCCTGAGCTGGATGGACTGCCACTGGAATTATATATAATGCTTAACTACATTTTGTATCGTTTCATGGATAAACTTTTTAATAGCAACCCTTAAAGATCTTTACATCCATTCTGACCCATAGTGCAACTCTTTCATTCCTAATATGGTACTTTTGGACCAAAATGGATTTATTAATAGCAGGAACACCTCTGATGATCCTATCAAAACACTGAACATTTCTGAGGAATTTAAGTGGAAGCAGAAATTATCATTGCTTAGCTCCAATGTGGAAAAAAAACATTTGTTAAGAGTTAATTGGAATTTTTTTTGTTCTGCCTTTTAAGATGTATGGGTTTCATTTAGGTATTGACTTGTTACAAGGTCAATAGCAAGGATCTGCAGCTAGGATTGAAACAAGTTCTTGTCTGTCTGCTCCTTTTGATATGAACTGAGGAATATGGCTAGGATGTTTGTCCTTTAATATTTGCCGTATACACAGAACTGTTTGGTGAAGATCTGAAGCCAGTTGCACTCTGAGATATAGACATTGGAGGGGGGAGTTAAATCACAATCTCTCATTGTATGTACAATATCTGTCACTTTACTTGACTGATCCAGAGGATGATCTAGATTCTATACAAACTGTTCTGGCTTATTTTCAGATTTTGGGGGGTTATAAACTAAACCTGGGTAAAACCTGTATATTAGGGATAAGATATACCCTTTATCAATCAATTAGGCTTACATTCCCAATTATAAAAAAGATAGGCCTATCATCTGTCTGGGAATTATAGTGCCAGCCATAGTAAAAGAGAAACCCAATCTGACGTATGATGCTCTTCTGTGTAAGGTAGAGGAATTTAATCACAGATGGAGACTGTTTATTCTAGACATTGTGTCGAGAATGCAGTGTGTTTATTCTAGACATTGTGTAGACAATACAGTGCATGTTTTACAGTGGTTTGTTGTCACATAATTTATCTATGCAATGTCAAGTCTTTGCTTGCCACCCCCACCCTTCTCAATTTCTCCAAACGATTACCACTTCATCTACAGATGTTATCTGGTGCAGTAGGAAGACAGGAAGACTAGGCAACACATGCAATATGTTGACAATGGCTCAAGAGGACGGCGGGCTAAGATTTTGAAAATCTGATACTTTTTAAAGACCTGTGGAGGAAACTGGATGGGGGGGGGAGATGAAGCAACCACTGAAATAACTCAGCAATCACACTACAGATAGCTGAGGTAGTAAAACAGTGGTCCTCACAGGTATTGGAGTTTGTTTGTCAGAGCTTGCCCCAATTTCTTTTGTCTTCAATAGCTATCCAGAAACTGCTATATAAAACACTATAAGCAAAAACAATGCACTCTTTTTTTGAGAGAGAGAACTTATGTATAAAAATTATGTTTCATTATGGAAAAGGTGTTTTGTAACAGTTATGGACTGGATAGTCAAGAACAGTTTGGGTATAGATATCTTTATAAAATAGCTAAGGATATAATGTACAGGCAGATTAAGTGTAAAGTTTGTCCCATGTTAGTAACATAGATACTAAGTTCTAGGAAGCAGAAGGGAATTTTAAAGGGCTAGTAAAACTACATATAAAATTCTGAAAAGTCACTTGGCATATTTTACTAATAAGTAATGAATTACATGGGGAAATGAAATGCCAGATATTAACAGAGCAATGGAAGAAGTTTATTTTGTTTGCAGATATGGCATGAAATCAAGTTGGTATAGATTCTTTTGGTGGGAGTGTTTATTTGAGTTCTTTTACAACTGACTTAGGCTCATGTTTGTTTCCAGAAGTGAGTAGTAACTGATGGAGATGTAAAGTTCATGTGGAGGTCTCTTCATCTCATATTCCTGGGACTGTCCCAGTGTGACATAATATAAAGTTAAGAGCAATCTCACACTGACTCCACCACTTCTTATGACTTCTTTTCCAGACCTGGCCCCAGGACCGGATTAAGGTGGGTGCTATTGATGCTGCAGAATTAGGCCCATTGCTGAAATAGGCCCAGATAAAAACAGATGAGAATTTTCCAGAAGCTGAACAGTTTTCCTTTGCTATATTAACTGCAAAATAAGTCTTAGAATGAAATTTGGAGTCCGACTTTCGGACACCTATACACAGCGTTACTTATTATACAGTTACTATTATTCTTTGCGCTGTGATGCAACTATAACGTTGTTGTGTTTATTGTTAACCGAAGATTTCAAGTTAATGCTATCAATTTTACGTTAAACAGTTTACTTTGGGATATCTTCTGTACTGTTTTGCGCACACTTGCTATGGTGTCTCAACTCAGTGGATGGGATAAAGTGAAAAAGAAAAGGAAAGAAGCAGCAGAATAAGAAAATCTTTTGGCAAAAATTCCAAAATTGAGTTCATACTTCAGAGAAAGAGCATCTTCGTCTCAATCATCTCGGTCGGATGTAATTGCGAGTTTGAGTTCTCCTGAAGACCAGGCCAAGCAAGATGAACCTGTGGAGGCAAGAGAGAATAAAGAGCGGGAAAGTTCAGCGGAGAGAGAAGAGGTGAAAGGAGACGCTATCGCTGAAGCACTAGTGCCAACGCTGGAGGCTTTCACCAATGATTTGGGACAGTGGGGTGAAATCGATGCTGACACTCGAGAATATTGGGCCAAGAAAGGTCCAAAAGACTGCCAATACACTGAATCAAAGTTTGAAGAGAGTGCCAGACGATACCCAAGCGAGTCATTCCAATGTCGATGCACAAAGACCTTCTTCATGCATACGCATCCGCTCAATGGCGAAAAATCTTGTAGACAATGGTTGTGCTACTTGCCTTCAACAGGGAAGGTGTTCTGCTTTGCATGCAAGTTGTTCGGTGGCGGTGCTGTTCAAGCGACCAAATTCATTTCTAGCAGTTTTGACAACTGGAGGGCAGGCAAATCCAGAATAAAAATGCATGAAAGCAGCGATGCTCATCGCGAGGCTATGTTGTTCTTTGCAAGCCGACAGAGGGAGGCCGGTCATGTTGACTACCTAGTCACCAAACAGGTCGAGGAAGAGCGGTGTTACTGGTGCCAGATTCTGAAGCGGCTCATCAATGCTCTGATATTCCTAGTTGAGCATGGTCTTGTTATAAGGGGCACGGATGAGATAATAGGTTCCGCTCATAATGGTAACTACCTTGGCATCATTGAGCTGTTGGTGGAATATGATACTTTGCTGGCTAGCCATATCAGAAAGTATGCGAACCACGGGAAAGGTCACGTTTCCTATTTCTCATCCGCAATTTGCGAGGAACTGATGAAGCTCATGAGGCAAAAGGTGAAGGACACTATCCTGAAAGAAGCCAAGGAGGTGAAGTATTTCTCTGTCTTGATTGACTCGACACCTGACGTATCACACCTCGATCAGCTAACGATTGTTATCCTGTACATTCTGCCATCGGGCCCAGTTGAACGGTTCCTGACATTCATGACTATGATGATGAGACACATGGTGGAGCAGATGGCTAGCATACATCTAAACCTTCTGAATGAAAAAGGCTTGGATATTGCTAATTGCAGAGGCCAGTCGTATGACAGTGTGTCAAACATGTCAGGACAGTACAATGTTGTCCAGACAATTGTGAAGCAAGAATGTAAATACGCCGTTTTTATTCCATGCCTCAACCGCAGCCTAAACCTGGTAGGAGATCAGGCTGTTGAAAGCTGTGGTGGCTGTACCAGGTTTTTTGATTTTGTCAATGGACTATATGTATTCCTTTCTGACTCAGCATATCACTGGTAGTGACTAAAGAATCACTGCATGCTGATGCTCAACGGTTTGCCTGGAACCTGATGGTGTGAATGTGCAGATGCTGTCAAAGCACTGGTGGAAGAGCATTCAGGAAGTCCTAGATGAGCTTGCTGCAGATAAGGAGCAGAAGGCAGATACGAGAAATTAGGCCGAGAGATTGTCACGCAGGATGGACAAACTTGAGACAGCAGTTATGGCGACTGCCTGGAACGATATCCTTGGCCATCTCAACAGTATGAGCATTAGCTTCCAAGATCCTACAGTTAGCCTGAATACAGCAGCAGGCTTGATGGCATCACTGGTCGACACGGTTCAGTTTCCATGGGACAGATTTGATGTGTATGAGCAGATGACAACCAAAAAGGTTCAACATGGCAAATACAAGGCTAAGCAATGTTGAGGCCATAAGCGAAAGCGAATGCCTGATGAAGGAGCTGCAAACGAGGCAGACATCAGCCCAAGGGAAACGTTCAAAACTCAGATGTATCTGGTCATGACCGACAGTCTGTTAGCTGAACTGGAAAAGTGGATGAAGGCGTATGATGATATTTGTAAAACATTCGGATTTCTCTTGGAGGTAACGTCATTGAGCATTGAGCAGATGGAGGACAGAGCTAAGAATCTTGTTTCCTCGTATCCAGATGACTTGGAAGACACGCTAAGTTGATACAGTTTGCTGCATTTATGCTGACTCAGAAACCGGTGACTGTGAACAAATCAGCAGAGCTTACCATGTACGAGCTTTTGTCATCATTGAATCTTTCTCAGACATTTCCAAACGTCGAGATTGGGTTGCGCATCTATCTGTGCATGATGGTGTCCAGTGCCTCTGCTGAGCAGAGCTTCTCAAAGTTGGGAATAGTCAAAGGAGAGCTGCAGTCCTCAATGGGGCAGGAAAGGCTAAGCATGCTGGTGCTTATGAGCATTGAGCATGAATGCTGCACAGCCTTGACTTCACTGACATGATCGAAGAATTCACACTTGCTAACGCTCGAAAAACAGCAATATAAGTAAGCAGCACTAGCACAGTAGTAAGAGTGATGATATGCCTAGGTAGACTAGGTTAAGTTGCTCTGGTTTAGCCTTTTCTGCATTAAGTGCCCTTTTCAGACAATTGCTATTGAATGTTGATGTTATATAGGTTGATGTTAATCTCGAGTTGTTACAATAATACGTCAACATGCCATTATTATTATTCATGCTCAATAAAGGATGGCTGGTTGCATTGCAAGCAATTAAGGCTTCTTGGTCGGTCTGAATACGCATGTACGGTGAGTGTCGAATTCACATGCATCAATGCCGAGAAAAAATAGGCCCTTTTTGCGCTGCAGCATCAGGCCCAATTTGGTCTTAATCCTGCCTTGCCTGACCCCCTTAGATATTAGTGGGATTGCCTTGCTTTACATAGTAATGCTAGAGGTTAAAAAAAACATCAGAAAATAGAAATCTTCAGATCCGTATGAAACTGGCATTGTTGTAGAGCTAATGATGTATTTAAATGTCTTAGCATTAAAAACTATATCATCTATATAAGTACTATATCATCCAGACACAATCTGGTCTCAAGGTGGTCTCCTTGGACTGCATTTCTGACTAGGTGAGGTAGGTAACAAGCAGAGGTTGCTAGGATGAAGATGATGTTAATGTACTTCTATAAAACATAGAAATATATCTGTGACTTTGTAAAGGAAGTTTGACTATTATATTTATATTTCAGAATTTGTTATTGTATGTGATTCTAATAAATATTTTCATTTTTCTTAATACATCTCACTCCACCCTCAACAACTTTTGAGGCCTAAACCCATCAGTCATATTCTTTATTAGCACAGTGACACCTAACCACCTAGAGATACAACTGTAGTCATCTCCATAACAAGACACAGAGATGGACCACTCACTAGGATGAGCAAGGATAGAGTAACATTGATCTGCCCTTCAGGTGACAGAATACATTAGCCTTCTTGGGACCTTAAGTCTCTCCACTCAAGTATACAAACAAAATGGTTATTTTCCAAGTGGAAGTGAGCAACTTAATAAACACTTCCCTGAACTAAACAGTGAATAAAAATTCTCTCTTCCTCTCTTTAAGGACTCACTTGCCAAAAAAAAAAAACAATGTAAATCCAAGAAAACAGTTGAATCCAAACAGGCTGTGCTAACTTTTATTCCATAAAAACAGGTAAAATGGTGATAAAACTGTAGAACTGTGAGTGCTTTCAGGATAACCCTTCTTCAGACAATGAAACAGCATTCATGAAGTCTATTAAAATACATTTAAAAACACAACCACCAATCATCTCAAACTTTATTGGTTGACTGAATGAATGAGCTGCAGGAAGCTCTTTTTAAATGAAAGGAAGCTGCTTTTTTCTTTAGGATTTGATAAAGGTTCAACAACCGAAAGCACTTATCCAGACAGCAGCAGCAGGATTACGTTTTTGTTTTTGTTACTAAAAGAACTGATTTTAACAATTTCAACCATTTTACTTCAGCTTGGGTGGCAGCAGCAGGTTTGCTTTCTACATTTCCTTGGTTTCCACACGTACTGCCTTTGGTGCTGAGCTCAGTGACTTTTTTGTTTTTGTTGTTTTTCTTGTCACTGAGCACTTCACACCAAGCTTCTACACTTTGAAACAAGCTGAGTTTTTATTTTTTAAAATAAGCTGAGTGCTAGAGCCATGGAGATACCAACAAAGAGGATTGTGAATAACTGTTTAACTAACATAAGCAATCCATTGCTTAACTTGAATTAAGAGAATGGGAATATTAATACTTTGGAAAATACTCTCGACTCACAGAAGTTTGAAAATATTTTTAAAGATGTTGAGAATGCTGCATATAGACTGAAGCATCTGCAGTGGCAGCGTTTTCACATGAAGGCTTGCCTTCATCATCAGGTCATACCAAGGGGTTTGCGAGTAAGTTGTCTGCCAACATATGGCAACACCTATCCAGACTTATTAGCCAAATGGCAAAAAATAAATATTGAAACCAGCTTCAACTATATGAAACTGATAATTGAGTTATTTAAGCCACAAGAGGATGAAACAGCTCGGCTATTAGATATCAAACAAAACGAACTTGAATTAATGGAACTCTCAATGACTTGGTGAGATTGGGAGAGCTACAAGACAAGCTAGAGGTTTATGATACCAAATTGAAAAATGTCAAAAGTGCAAAATTAGCAAGAGACTTTAATGACCTCAGGAAGGGTCAATTGTTTGAATGGCCAAGGCAACAGAAAGGCTTATTCTCAGCAACAAACAGACAAAAACAGACATCTGCAGCAAGGGAACAACTTTCTGAATTGATTAATGAAATAAGGCAAACAACTGGAGTAATATTGGAGGCTGAAGTGTATGACAACAGAATCATGAACAGTAATAAGAAACAGTTAGCCAGAAGGAATGAATGTGTTCAGGAGTTAGATGAAGGGATTACAGAAGCTCCATATCCTGAAACACACATGTATCCAAGAGATGATGCATCTATTAATAATGTTACTGAATCTACAGTATCTAATCCATCAGAACAAAGTAATGGAACTAGGCCTAAAGAAGGAGCAGTGCATTTACTTTTACAACATCCACTCCTGTTTTTATTACAAGGGAAGAATGCACGACAGTCACGCTCAATAAGCAGAGAGAGGAAACAGAGAAAAGTATAAAGACGGAAACTGTAGATTCGCTGGTATTAAATATATCTGGACATGAACTGAGTAGGAATGAAATTAACATCTTAAGGAAAGGGTTAAGTTTTATACCCTCCTTACGATCACCCTTGAGTGAATTCATGACAGATATAAGGTGTTTTGGAAGAAATCTGACATTAAGGAATATTTTTTTGGCAATACCGAGACACAAGAACACGAAAATAAAATCATACTCAAAAGACCCAGCACTTTTGTTCCACTAAGCCATCCCACTATAGATGTTTTCATGCGGCTTTGTGAAAAAGAGGTAGAACAATATAGATAGAAAGAAAAAGGACAATATTTCTATAATCTACGTTATCAAGAAAGGCTAGCATTGAATGAACTTCAAAGAAGGAGGGACATAGTGGTGAAAGCAGCAGACAAAGTAGGAGATGTAATTGTGATGGATTCAGTAAGATATGACAACAAGATGAAGGAAATGCTAAGTGATATAGCAATTTATCAAAGAATATCAAGGAATGATGTCTAAAATAATAGTGAATGTGAATGATAGCATCTATAAAAAAACTAATGAATAGAATTATCACAAAAGAATTGTATGATTATTTTTACACACAGCATCCAAAGATACCTAATATCAACGGATTACCCAAGGTCCACAAGAATTTGATGGCTCCACCTTTAAGGCCAATTGTCAATGGAGAAGGATGCGTGACTGACCCCATTTCTATATATGTGAAAGAAGAATTGAAGAGATTACTACTACATGCAAGAACAGTTGTGAAAGATTCTGAAGGTTTTTTAAAATGTCTTTATGAAAGCACAGCAATGAGGAAAACCTATGAAGGTATCATAATGGCAACTCTGGATGTAAATAACCTGTTTACATCAATACCAAACAAATATGGAATAGAAGCAGTTAGACAATTTGGAGTTAAATATAAGACCAATGATAATATAAACTTGATATGTAGTCTTCTAGATGAAATACTGTCTAACAATATCTTCGTGTATGGGAATGCATATTATTGGCAGAAATCTGGGGTGGCCATAGGAACCCCATGCACCAACAGTTATGCTAACATAGTGTTGGCACAATGGGAGGAAGAATGGTGCTTGGATACCCTCAATAGCTGGAATAACAACATAGTTGTATATAAACGTTTTGTTGATGACATCTTTATTTTATGGGAAGGTGAGGAACACTCTCTCAGAAGTTCTGAGTCTTTCCTGGG
The DNA here is from genome assembly GCF_019279795.1 of Protopterus annectens. Taxonomy (NCBI): domain Eukaryota; kingdom Metazoa; phylum Chordata; order Ceratodontiformes; family Protopteridae; genus Protopterus; species Protopterus annectens. The sequence continues at coordinate 1,646,486,054 of NC_056725.1, forward strand.
TAACAACACATCTTTCTTAAGATTTGAATTGAATTTTTCTGATACTACCATCAATTTCCTTGATATCCAACTGACACTGGATCATGTATATGGGATAGATACTTCTATGCACAGGAAGACAACATGGCATAATCACATGCTGTATAGGATCAGTATACTTCCCAAGCATATTTTTAAAAATATAGTGGAGAATCAAGTGAAACGTATATCAAAACTATGCACTAAAGATGAAGTTTTTGAAAAAGAAAAGGAAAGGCTTATTGATAACTTTATGGAAAGAGGATATAATAAAGATGAAGTCATAAATAGCATGAATAAAACATCAGACTTACGAATTGGCAAAGGAAGACCATATTTTTCCCATAGGTTGAGTAAGGAAGAAGATGAGAAGAATAAGAAGGAAAATAAGATGAGATTTTGTCTTACATACAGCAGTAAATGCATTCATACTAGAGACCATAAAAAGAACTGGTCTGTTCTGACTTCAGATGAGAACCTTAGGGGCATTGTAGGGGAGACGCACAGTTTTTCCTTTAAGAATAGGAAAAATCTGAAAAAGCTCTTATGCCATGGGAATCGTCGAAACTTGGACACAGAATATTCACCCACGAATAAAGTACGCACCTATAAATGTGGATTTTGTAAAGCATGTCAACATATTAAAACTGATAATTTATTTATACATCCAACATTTAAGAAGGAATACAGGTTCAAAGGGTTTGTGAATTGCAGGAGCAAAAATGTGATTTATATTGCTTAGTGCCAACGCTGCCCAGCCTTCTATGTGGGGAAAACAAATAGAATGTTCAAGGGCATATCCTGAGACACTGTTAGGACATTAGAAATCAAGTAAATACGAATGCTCTATATGGTCATATTAAAGTTAATGGAGATCACAATTTTAGATTTATGGTCATAAGCAGGCTAGTAGAAACAATACAAGGAGGGGATCTGGCCAACTATACTGAAACTGAGGAAAGAAAATGGATTATGAACCTTAGAGTGGACCAGAAACCTGGATTAAATGAAATTGTACCGCTCAAACCCATCTTGAAAGGAAAGGCTCTAAAGAAATAATGCGCAAGGCATTAATCCTGTGTTATTTCACTTTAAAAACTCCAAGCTTTTAGCTAACACTAATTAAATATAACATGCACTCTGAATGAGAGGTGTGTCCATACACCAAAACTTTATTGGTTGACTGAATGAATGAGCTGCAGGAAGCTCTTTTTAAATGAAAGGAAGCTGCTTTTTTCTTTAGGATTTGATAAAGGTTCAACAACCAAAAGCACTTATCCAGACAGCAGCAGCAGGATTACGTTTTATTTTGTTACTAAAGGAACTGATTTTAACAATTTCAACCATTTTACTTCAGCTTGGGTGGCAGCAGCAGGTTTGCTTTCTACATTTTCTTGTATTCAACCCTGGTGAATGATTTGCTGCTAGTTCTATAATCCAGTGTAGTTCATTGTACTCAGGGACATTCACTATGTCCCCCCTTTCCTCATACGAGCAACCTGTATAACCATAAATTTAAAGGTGTGTGTTGGATTCTTAGAAATATGCACATACGGAGCATTACATTAATCTTTCTGTCTAATACTTTACAAATGATGTTGTATTCTAATTTTCAGTTTACAGTTGGTTTTCCCTACATAGTAACTGGGGCATGATTGACACATTGCTAAATATACCACTTTTTCCGTGTGGCAGTCTGCATATAGTTTAAATATATATTCCTTTTTATTTATGGGGTGAACAAAACTATTTTTATCACTAATCATGAAGTAAGTCTTGCAGTGCCTACAAGGAAAAGTACGTGTTCCATCTCATGTTAACCTAGTTTTATTTCTCATTCCTGGTTCTTTACACACCATTCTTTATCTACTATATTTTGACTCTATCCTCACTTAACAGGATTTTCCAGTTTTGTTTAATTATTTCACAAACCCCATTGATATTGTTGCTATATTGCAGCATAAGCCTATGTTTATTACTTTTTTTGTATCATTGTGTTGTTTTCATGGCTTTGAACCATGGTCTAACCTTTCCTTTTCTACCTCTCTTCACTAGTTCTAACCCCTCTTGCATCAAAATGTTTGTATAATCCCTTTGTACCATATGGTTCTGTAAACTCTCCAGCTCTTTTTCAAAATTAGCTTCTTCAGTACATAATCTCGATGTATGTAAACCCTGTCCCACTACTATGTTCTTAAAAGTGCGTCTAGCGTGCATACTTGAAAACTCCAACTAATGATTGCGCCAATGATTTTTCTTGTATAGAGAGGTTGACATACCAGTCCCTACATTTTTGGTTATTCTTACATCCAAAAAATCTATAGATTTAAAATTACTTTTTACTGTAAACCGTACAAAATCAGTGCTTGTCTCCAAATGCTTAACAAACCTTGTCAGTTCATCCTTCCTATGTTGACATTAAAATGTAAACATTATCCACAAATCAAACATAATGCGGTAGATATTCGCTGTTCCATTGATCTTTAATACATACATTCATTTCCTCCCAATACACCAACACTAGGTTGGCATATGAGTTTGCACATGGTGTACCCATAGCCACACCCTGTTTTTGCCTATAGTATGTTCCATTACACATAAATGCATTATTTTCAAGTATGAGTTGTAGAACTTCCAGAATTAACTGGTTTGTTCTCCCATCAAACACTTTTACTTTTAGTACTTCCCTAACTGCATTTAGGCCATAGTTATTACTAGTAACAGTAAAGGGATTGTTAACATCAAGAGTAACCATTAATACATTTGTCATTGTTTTGTTTTTTACAACCTCAGATAACTTACTCAGAAAGTGTCTTATATCTTTTAATATCCATGGGTAACACTGCATCACTATTTTCAGTTTAGTTTCCATCCATATGGATAAATGTTCTGTTATCCACCCCCTGCCTGAGACTAACGGTCTCATGGGTGGTGGTAAAACATTTTTGTGGATTTTTGGAAGCGCTTTAAATATTGGTGTCACAGGATGCTCTATATGAAAATAATCTAACAAATCTTGTTCCAACAACCCCTATCCCTTAAGTTCTTCAAGTTTTGCTCTCTCTTTACAGATTAACTTTCTTAACATTATAAGAGAAACACTTAAATAAGTTCACTTAAATATGTTTGTGCATCTTTAAGTAAATCATTCAATGCTGAGGTATATGCTGCAGTATTAAAAACAACAACACACCCACCCTTGTCCGCTGACTTAATAACAATACATTCATCTTCAATCAAAGAATTTAATGCCTCCTTTTCAGAAGCATTCAAGTTCTCATATTTACTATAACCTTTATCAAAATAATTTCTAATTTCAAATTCATGTCCTTAAAAATGTTTGTACTGTGGGGTGTATTAATGGTACAAACGTGCTTGGATGTTTTAGCATTGTTTGTGCATTCATATTACTGCCATATATTTCCCTCAGTGCTATATTGAGCCCAAACATATGTAAATCTAAAATAACATCACTTACTTTTGAGTCTCTACTTGGTATAAAAGTCAGCCCTTTCCCCAAAATTTGTAACTGTTCTGGGGTTAAAACCACATTAGATAAATAAAATACATTATAGTCACCAACAACAGTCAGTCCACTATTTTTTGTCTCTTCAGTTCCCTCTGTTGGAAGTGGCCTCTCTGGTGTTCGTTCTTCTTGCGCACTGGTACCGGGAAAGTGGGAAAATTCAACCCCTTTCCCATTTTTATCAAGTTAGAGATTTTAGCCCTTGCTCCTAGCTGTAAATTGTCTAATTGTACAGAGCTTACTGGCTCCACATTCTGCGACTGATTCACCATGCTAGTTGTTGCTTCTACAGAGAGTAAAGCCTCTGTAGGTGTCACATCCAAAATGTTCACCTCACTTCGTTGTTCCTAACCTGGAGTAGATGTAAACCTTCTCCCTTCCACCATCCGAGGGCGCTGAAGGTTACCAGTTGTTTCTTGTGGTTCCCTTGGCCAGGTAAAGATTTGTCCCTTAAGAAAATACTGGTACTCCATATGGATTTTCTTAATTTTAGTTGCCAGCAATTTGTTTTCAAACAGTTTGATGTTATCAACAGCTTCTGCATATTTATTTTGATGGAACCCAGTAGTATACTGTTCTAGTTGTTTTTGTATTTTCTCTATGTCATTGCATAGTAACTGCTCAACAAGAGATAAATATTCTATCAAGAGCTGCATATAATGATAGCTAGTCTCTATATTAATCTGTTGCCAGTGTGGAAGTAAATCAGGGAACATCTCTCCTTGTGCTGGCATACATAGTACCCTCATGCCTCTTGGTACTATTTTAAACTGCAAGCATGCCTCCATATGAAACCTCTACCATTTCAGTTTCCATGCCAAGCTATCAAAGGAGCCTAACAAATTATTAAAGGTCTCATAGTCATTTCTCTCACTCACAGAACTTAAATTAATGGAAGCTCCATCATTATTTAAATCAATATTAAGCAAGGGATTCTGGCCTGACATCATATCAAATTTAAACATATCCTTACTTGTGTTCAGTTGCAGTTTATAAGGGTCGTGGCCAAGTTCAATATCTTCTGTTCTTTGCTCAGCCATGTGGAAAGGAAAAAGCCCCAGGAACAAAACAGTGAATAAACATTCTCTCTTCCTCTTCTTAAGGACTCACTTGCCAAAAAAAATGTAAATCCAAGAAAACAGTCGAGTCCAAACAGGCTGTGCTAACTTTTATTCCATAAAAACAGGTAAAATGGTGATAAAACTGTAGAACTGTGAGTGCTTTTGGAATAACCCTTCTTCAGACAATTAAACAGCATTCATGAAGTCTATTTAAATACATTTAAAAACACAACCACCAATCATCTCTCTGCCCTCCTTTTCTTAAGGGCTGGTCTTAAAGGTATACATGTATTCAACCCTGGTGGATGATTTGCTACTAGCTCTATAATCCGATGTTGTTCACTACATTCAATAACATTCACTATGTACCCCCCTTTTACTCATATGAGTAAGCTGTATAACCATGAATTTAAAAGTGTGTTCTGGATTCTTAGAAGTGTGCACATACAGAGCATTATGTTCATCTTTCTGTCTAATACTGTACAAATGATGTTGTTTTCTAATTTTCAGTTTACAGTTGGTTTCCCCTACATAGTAACTGAGGCATGACTGACACTGTTAAATATACCACATGTTCCATGTGGTAGTCTACATATAGTTTAAATATATATTCATTTTTATTTATGGGGTGAACAAAGCTATTTTTATCACTAATCATGAAGCAAGTCTTGCAGTGCCTGCAAAGAAAACTACCTATTCTATCTGATGTTAATCTAGTTTTATTTCTCATTCCTGGTTCTTTACAGAACATGTCTTTTAAGTTACTGTTGCATCTAAAACCAAAGCTTTGTGCTTTATCCACTATATTTTTGAGTCTATCCTCACTTAACATGATTTTCCAGTTTTGTTTAATTATTTCACAAACCCCATTGATATTGTTGCTATATTGTAGCATAAGCCTATGTTGCACACCCACTCTCACTGTGAACTCCTATTTGAGTCCAAACTCTATCCATACTCATGTTATTGGGTCCTTGTAATAGCCTGAACTAATTCAACCAATGCTTCTGAGACCTTGAACCTTTGAAGGACTGTCCAAGTCAGGTTTCTTGGGATCTTATCATACGCTTTCTCCGAAGTCTAGGAATGTACTTCTGGACTCTTTCCTTATCTCTAGTTTCTTCTCAACTGTCCGTCTCACTGCAAAAATTAGGTCTGTTGTGCTGCATCCTGATCTGAGTCTAAACTATTCATCTCCCATATTACTTTCTACTTCTTTGTGGATTTATTTATCAATCACTATCTCCAGAACGTTCATGCAGTGTGACAGGAGTGTGGCACCTTTATACTATGCACATTTGTGATTGTTCCCTTTTTTGTTCACTAGTACTAGAAGGCTTATTCTCCATTCACCTAGGATATACCTTTTTCTCCATACTTCTATGAGTACCCTTTCTCCCCTGTGTCACGCAGCATCTTGACCATATCTGCTATGACCTCATCTGACCCTGCTGCTTTCCCTGGCTTCATTTTCCTTAATGCTCCTCTTCTTCTATGGTGGGCTCCTCTTCTACTTTCTTTGTAGGCTATGTCTGGAGCAGTACTGCTTCTTTTGTGTTTTTTTCATTTAAAAGCTGCTGAAACTTCTTCCATCTGTTGTTGATGTTGTCCTGTGGGCTGGTGAGTAGATTGTTGCTGATATCCCTTGTGAAGGATGTCTGATGACTGTTTTCTTTATCTTTCTGTCTTTGGCTTGAAACCCAGTATTGTTTTTGTACTGTCTGCTGAGTCATTTTTCAGAAGCAGGTAGATTTCTTCTGGTACTTTGTTCTTTGCTATTTTAACTGCTCTCTTTACCTGTTTGTTAACAAACTATCTTTTTTGTCTGCCACCTTCCCCTGCCCTCCTTTTTTTCTTTTGATGACTTTCTAGACTTTTGCATTCAACCACCAGCTTTTATTATATACCTTATTCATATGTTCTTAGGAGGCTACTAGGCTAATAGCCCTACCCTCTTTACAAGCCTAGCCATGTTATACCCGTTTTCCTAATTGATCTTCGTAGATGGTTGTTGTTCACATAGTGAGTCTATGATCAGCACTGACTAACCCTGTCCATGAGGGACATAGGTGCCACACCTGGGCTGAATTTACATTCTCCCATCCAGTTGTCTAAGTTGCACTTGAGTCGGGTCAGTGAGGAGCTCTGCTTCATGTGAATTGGGAGTTTATTCCAGAGGAGTGGCACTCTCTGGGAAATATATCTGTCTCTCCAGCATGTTCTGTTAATGTCATAGACTAATTTGAGATCCCTGGAGTGAGTGACTCATGTCCTATTTGATTTGCGGATATGCAGCATTTCCATTAGACCAGGATCAGAGAATGCTCTGTAGGCCAGGCACAAGTCGTCTATCAGTAGCCTGTAGGATACAGAGTACAGTGACAGAGCTTTCAGTCTTTCCATGTAGGTCATGTTTTGGAGGCCCTGAATTTTCATGGTGAGAAACATCTGTGGTCTCTCCAGCTGTTCCAGGTGTCTTGTGAGGTACATGCAAAAAGAAGTTTTGTACTCTATTAGTGGACTAATTAGAGTTGAGTACAGAAGAGTTATCACATCCTTAGTCTTGAATGCGATGCTGTTACTTATGAAATGTGCAACATAGAAAGCTTTCCTTACCATGGTGGACACATGGCGATCGAAGTTTAGATTGCTATTGGGTTTGAGGTTAGTGGGGTACTCTCAATATTGTGATTTGCAGGGACTTCCTATTTGTCAAAGGGGATAATAATACACTTTTTGCATTAAGTTTTAGTCTGTTGCTTTGGCAACATTCATTTCTCTGTGTTAGCCCCTTTTGTAGTATGTTAACATTGGTTGGGAGCTCAATGATTGCACCCAGTTTGCAATCATCAGTGAACTTGGTAAGCCCAGGTCATCTACTTTAACCTGGACTTCCGAGAAACAAATTACAAACAGTAGAGGGCCCAGCACAGATCCTTGTGCTACACCACTGGTAACTGGTCAACTGGTAGAGGTGGAATTACCAACTTTGACAGTATGCGTTCTGTTGATGAGTCAGTTGGCTGCTCATCTAGTGATGGATGGGTTAATCCCTAGCTGGAAGAGTTTCTCAATGATACCTGAATGGGGATTGTATCAGAAAACTTGGCTAAGTTAAGATAGGCAGTATGTACTGTTTTGCCTTCATCCAGGGCTTTGTTGACATTCTCAAAGAAGTCTACCAGGTTCAATAAGCATGATCTACACTTAACAAAACCAAACTGCGTTGGGTTAAGAGTTTGAAGGTCACCTATGTCTTTATTGATAAGGTCCATGATGATTCTTTTCAAGGCCTTGCAGATAAGGCTTGTTAGGATTATGGATCTATAGTTCCCAGATCGGTTTGTGGACCCCCTTTGTGCAAGGGGATTACTGTTGCTGTTCTCCACTATGCTGGAACAAAGCCAGTGCTCAGACTGAGATTAAGGAGACAGCCAAGTGGTTCTGCTAGGTCTTGTTTTTGATTGTTTAGTAAACAGCCTGGAATGTTATCTGGTCCCATAAAGGCCATGTTTTTGGCCTTGGAAAGCATAAATATGACTGCTCTTTGGAGGTATTAGATAGAGGACTGGTGTCATGTATGCTTTGGGGTATGGCTGATGGAGACAGGGTGGTGAAGTCTGTTCCAAATCTATCAGCTAGCAGGTTGGCAGTTTCATCAGGTTCAGTATGAGAGATACCACCCACTATAAGTTCGGCACAGAGTTGGGCTTTCCATAGCTAAAGAATGCCTTATGATTATCCTTAGCTAGGGATGCTAATTTAGCTTCATAACTAGCATTAGAGGACTTTAAAAGATATCTGATTTGCTTATTCAAGCTGTGGAGGGTATTTTTCTTCTGCTGGGTAAGTTCTCTCTTGTTCTTAGACATCAGTTTATTCCTTTTGTTATATAACCTATTTTTGAGGTTCACCAGGGTAGCCTGTTTTTTGGCGGACCTGTTTTTGATTTGGTCAGTTACAGCTGAGTCTATACAGTTGTTTTGTTGGTTAGACAGGGCATTTGTGTATTCATCTGCATAGGGGTCATTGTTGGCTGTGTTAGCAGGGATTTTAAACTTTTTATGCCATGACCTGTAAAGCTGTAGTTTGCAATGGAGACATTTTTTCCTTTTTTTTTGTTTGTTGTTCCTGTGGGGGTGTCAAGTCTGATTGTTACTTTGAATGAGACAGATTTATGGTCTAACCTTACTAGGGAGGGCAACACACAGGGGGTAGTACAGTGACCTCCAGTGTTGGTGAGTCCTAAGTTTAGGACATTTGAGCCCTTTGTGAGGGTGCAGACTAGCTCTCTCAGGGTATTTGTATTGACAAAGTCCAGGATCCTCAGGGTGAGCATGTTTGTGCTCATGTATGTTGCCCAGTTGATGGAAGGATAGTTGAAATCTCCCATGACCAAATTGCTTGCCTGTATAGTGAGTGATTCTAGTAAGTCAAGGTAGGTGGAGTGCTTCTCTTGATTCATGGTGGTGGAGCTGTAGCTAGCAATGATGTGGTAGGGTGTTTTACCTATAGTTAGTTGGTTCATAGGTTCATAGGCTCATAGGTTCATACTAGGCTATCTGCCCTAGGGCATTTATAAGCCTAGCCAGAGTGTGTGTGGCTTTCACCACCCCGGAGTAGCTCAAAAGAGTCATGTCATTAACCAGTCTCAATGTGTATTTGGTTTTAATGAAGATGGATGCACCTCCATCCTTGATTCCCTTACACTCCTTTTGGGGTCTGAACTTGTGAAAGACATGGTAGTCTTGCACGTCTGGAGGGGTCTGTGGGCTTGAACCACATCTCAGTGATTGCAGAAACATCAGCATCTTCTAAGGTGAAGAGTGTTTCCACGGAGTGCAGTTTCCTGTATATGTTCCTAGTAGTAAGCAGCATAATCTTGAATTTGTCTGGAGTGGATTTTTTTACGTCAGAATTTTGTTGTTTTGACATTGCCTAAAAAGGCACTATGGGGGAGGCAAGTGCCTTTGTCAGTACCTGAAAGCATAGAAAAGATAGGTGAAGACCAACTCTGGCAAAGTAGTGTGTTCTATCAACCATGTCTTCCCACGCTAACAGATACAGGGTCCCCCTGGACCGACACCAGAAGCTAAGCCAATTGTTGAAGTCAATCATGTTTTTGTTTATATTGTGACATCATCCTGAGTGAAGGTAGAGTGCTGCTTAGGGCTAGGGACATAAATGCCTGGGACACATACTGTGAGAGTGCAGTCATCTCACTCTTCATATAATCCAGAGAGGTATGTCTCAAGTCATTCACGACAACATGTACTATGAGAGTGTTGTAACGATAATTGTTGTTGCGTGACCTGCGTGCATGCATGATTTTAACAGATCCTGGCACCTGACAGGCAGCTGACTGTGACCTTCTCCTGGTCCGGCCTGGTGAAGGGGACAAGTGTGTGTCTCACTATGGAGTTTCCTATAATCAGGATATTTAGCTTTGAGGTGTTTTGCCTTATGGGCTTATTTGCTGAGACACTGTTATGTCTGGTTAGGTGTAGTGGATTCTATTTACTTTGCAGTGTGTGCAAGTGGTTTGTGTTTGGGAGATCTGTGATCTTTTAGTAGGCTTCTATTGAGTACCACCATGTATGTGGAGCACCTCTGTGTATGTATGGGGACTTACTGTTTAACTGAGAATGAGTTTGCAGTCTTCAATTCTACCCCAATGTCTTTCCTTACTATGAAGAATTTGCACATTGACAACTGATATGTGATCTTGTGATCCTCTAGCCAAACCATATGTTGGCAACTCTCAAGCCATTTAGCAGACAGAAATCCAGAATGACCTCTCCTTCATTATTCTAGTTACCCCACCCACATGGACCTAGGTAGTCCTCAAATCCTGTTCCCTCTGTCCTGATATGTGCATTCAGGTCTCCCATTATTAACATCAACTCATGTTGTCCTGTTTTATCTATAGGTCCTGCAGCGGCTACCTGAATGCCTTCTTTTCCTTGCTATCACAACCCATATGTGGATCGTAAGATCACCATTTTTCTATCTTCTATTCATGGTATCATTTCCTGCAAGTATTCTCATCCACCTCTTGTAATGTCTTCATACCTGTACATATAATGATATGATGCTGTCTTTGTAGCATAAGCCATCTTAGGCATTATGCCTAGATCTTGTCCATAATGTTCTGCTACACATGATTTCATTTTTCCATCCATGTTTTAACATTGCAAACTTCTTCTTGAATTAAACCTTGTAGCATATTCTTGTATCTGTAAATATGTATATTTTTTTAGCATATCCTGGTATCTGTAAATATGTTTGTTCATTTCTTATGTGATCCTATTCACTCAGAATGTGCCTGCAAATGGCCCATTGAGATCAGTGCACTACACCGGTAAACAAATATAACAAATAATAAATAAATAAATTGTGAAGACTGCCCAGTCTTTACACTGGAGTCTGATTGCTATGAATATGACATCCCTCACTGTCTTCAGATGTCTGTTCCTCACCAAAATTCCCACACCATTTTTAGCCTCTCCTCCCTTGAGTAGTAGATTCTGGAATCCAAGCCATGTGGCTTTGCTGCACTGCCCTCACATCTTGTCTGCTGGATACAGCGGCTATCCAGCCTCCTCCTTACTATGATGTCAGCCACTTCCAAGCTGTGTCTTGTCAGGAAACCTGTACTGAGAGTAGCAAACCTTAGTTCAAATTTGGCAGATTGACTGGTTTTACATCCAGAATTTGCTCAACAGAGCATTCTCAAGTAACTCGTGCTGGGCAACTAGACACTGTCCATCCAGTAGCTTAATGACCGAGAGGTTTCTGGGCCATACAGCAAGCACACAGTTGCCAATAGAGGCACGCAGACACCTCCCACCATTAGCAAGGGTCCCTGTAGTAGGTCAGAGTAGGCCAGGTCCTCAACTCACTTATCGTGAGCATTTTTGAGACATTAGTCAATGAGGCCCAGTTATTTAGAGGCTGAATTCTGTGCCCTGTGCAGAAAATCTGAAAACTCTTTCTCTGCTTTTAGTCTCACACTGGCTCTTATGACAACATCTTCCTGGCATTCAAATCTTCAAATGTCCCTGAGTTGCATGATCTTGTAGACAGTCCCAAAGCAAATAACTCCACAAGCATGGACTCTATACACCTCAGTGTTTGGCATAATATAGGTTGAAACTGCTGGTGAGAGAGATAGACCTCAATAAAGCACTCCGCTGCTCAGGATTACGCTTCCACATTATATCAAAGTAGCTCCATAACCCCATTCAAACACAAAGTGGGTGAACAGCTTGGTAATTACAAACACACCCCAGGGGTAACTGCACAATCTATTGTTGAAATGAGTAACACTTAATGGGTATTGCATAACATATGCTACAAATGATATACCAAGATCAACTGCTTATTAATAACCCATGTCTATGAACTAGTGACTATAAAATTAACTGTTTTCTGTAGATGAACACAAAGAAGGTTATTGTAAAAATGAGAAGGACAATAATTTGAAAAAGCAAAATGTGAACAATTGATAGCAAATTGCTTTAAGTTATGTAACAAGTTTCTTTCACAACTCTAGAATTGTGGATCTGATGACAAAACTAAATGGAGTTTGAAAATATTCTTATATTATATATAATATGAATATATCCTCTCCACCTTCTATAGAGGTGCTATAGAGAGCATCCTCACCTGCATCTTCACGGTGTGGCTTACAAATAGCACAGTTACAAAAAGGAAGGCGATACAAAGAGTGGTGGAGAGAAGGTAAAAGGTTCCACTCTTCCATTGATACATCTTTATTCTGCAAAAGGCATCTGAAAGGACACCAAAATAATACAGGAGAGCACACATCCTACACATGGACTGTTTAAACAGCTGATATCGGGCAGGAGATGTTGATGCATCCACTGCAGGACTACAAAGATTCAATAACAATTTATACCCTACAGTGATTAGACTTCTGAACTCTTGCACTAGTCCCTGGGGTCTGGACACATGATAAGTCAGTTTTTTATTTATTTGTGCAATATATAATTATATATTCCAAGTAAGTGCAATATGCATTTATTATGTCCATAGCCTGTCTTATTTAACTCACTCAACTGCAATATTAGACAAATAACTTAGGCATTTCAATCTGTAGTGTGTTTTGTATTACTTTAAGTAGCGCAGTTTAACTCAGGGGAGGCTATTCTTTTCATTTATGGGTATGGGTAAATGTGACTAATCTTTCTTGTGTGTATTGGGAGTAGTATTGCATTTGTGGTTATGTTTATTTCTCTACTTGTATGTGTTGTTTCACTTTCCTTTGTAATCTCAAGAATTGATCTGATGCACAAAATTTTGTTTAGGTTACACATGTGTAGTTCTAAATGACAATAAAGTTTACTTTGACTTTGATTTTGAAATCAGAGATTCTAAATGGACTTGTTTGGACATTGACTGCTAATTTAAGACAGACACATCAGTAGGAATGAAACGAAGAAAAACACGAAGCAGGCAAACATACGACTGCAAATGAATGAAAATAGACAAGTAAAATAAGTAAACGGTCATGTGAAGTACGGCAATAAAAACATGAAATTTATTCTCAAATACAGGTAAGCGCTTTGACCACCATACTGGTGGCTTCCTCATAACATATACAGCAACAATAGAACCACACAATTAAATATGTTTCAAATTACTTACAGATTCAGCCTCTCATAAAACAAATCAATATACCTTTTACTTTGCACGTAACATCCCCACCCCTCTGAATCATATGTCATCTTGCAACCAGACACACTAATATAAAAGGGAACGCCCAAGTAAAGAACAGAGACCTGCCAGAAATATATATGTATATAAATAAAAATAAAATAAAAAAAATTTAATCTGGAAATCAGCATATAAACAAGATAAGGCAATGAAAAATATACAGTATAACATTTGTTGACTGGGACAGTCAAACTGGATGCATGTCCATTTTCAGCGGAGGCCCGGGGAGAAAAGCTCCAAGGGTAAGCAGATACAGCATTACACAATACCAGCATTACACATTACAAACAGACTATTTACAGAGATTACATAAGAAAGCAAGTTAAACAAATTCCACAGGTTAGAGTTAATCCTGAGCACAAGTCAGGATTAAATTAAATTACACAGTAAACTGGTTAACAGATATATACACATTCTAGAGAGAGTTAGCCAGGCTTGATACATTGACATAGCCAGTTAAGTGACAAATGTTGTTTGAGTCTAGTTTTAAATTGATCTAAAGTGGAAAGTAAGGTAATATCAGCTGGAAGAGAGTTCCAGGATCTACTTACAGAGTTTGCAAAGAGAGAGTCATATATATATATATATATATATATATATATATACATATATGCAAAATCCTACCACTCTACAAATCCATCATATGCAAAAATATACTGTCCTAATACCCGAGTCCCCAGGCATCCAAAACAGGCTTAACTGATACCTTCCCATTAAGGCCAAACCCCTTCTCTGCTCTAAGCCGGAGGATCCACCTAACCTCACTAATCTCTACCTTATTCCTAATATTTTCCATCCTATCCCCTGGACTTACTCTATCAAAAACCATAAATAAAAACTTTTGCACCACATTATTAGTTAAATCATATCTAGGTAGGGCACTAACTGAATCCTTGGCTCTCAGGCTATTAACATGCTCTCTAATCCTATCCCTTAACATACAAGTGGTCATCTCTACATAGAAATATTGACAGCACTCACACTGTGCCAGATACACCACATACTTAGATGCGCAATTTGCTGTAACCTTAAAATCATACACTCTACCCGTACTTGGGTGTGTAAATCTACTACTACATTTCATATAGCTACACCAATTACATTGTCTACATGGACACGTCCCCCAAACAATATCCATAGAGGACACACACTCCACCTTAAGTTAGCACAACATCCTTTTCAAATTCTACCGATTCCTGAACTGGAAACTTGGAGTATCACCTACCACACTCCTAACCTTATCATCTGTCAACAGGATGTGCCAATGTTTTTCTAGAATCATCTTCACTTTCCCAATATCACTAGTGTACAAAGTCAAAACATCAATGTGTCCTTTTGCTGATGTCCTTTCTTCATACCTCAACTCTTCACCAGTCATGAGTGAGTAATACGGCCTCGATCTCCCAGTCCTCAACCTGGTAACTTCATTGAGGGTAGAAACTATCTCCCTCTTCTTATAACCTTAAGACCTTAGATTACACTTTGAAGTCTTCATCCCATCTTCAAAAACTCCCACTTCTTTACTCAGCCTGGACACATGCATCCCCTAACCTTTCATGACATTGCCAAAGGTCCTCCTAGGATGCAATGCTAGTCCTATGAAGAAGCATGCTCCTATAACACTCCTTCCTAAATAGCCTAGTATTCAATCCCCCATCTACAGATTTCTCAATATGCACATCCAAATAATCTATCTGTGTGCTGCAAGACCTCATTGTAAACTTAAGGAATGCGATGGTGTAATGTAGCTGTTCAACAAATAAATCAAGCTCCATATGTGTGCCATCCCACAGAATAAAAATATCATCCACAAAACGATGATAATATTTGACAGACCTCCAAAATAAATCCATCCTAAACACCATATATACCGCCCATTGCATCATCACTGTGTTGACGTAGCTATTCGCGCAACTAGTGCCCATAGCTATGCCCTCACATTAAAGATAGTACAATCCATCAAACACAAACACATTATTGTTCAACACAGTTTCTATAAACAGACAAAGTAGATCCACGAGCCTCTTTTCATACTCACTATCCCCAGCATATACATATATATTTTTAGTAGGTCTCTGATCTTTACTAGGGCACTACCCTTTAAACTGGTGCATCTGGTTGCAAGATGACATATAATGCAAGAGGGGACATGTGCTTTTTGTACCAGGAAGTGGGGATTTTATGTGCAGAGTAAGAGGTGTAATTGATTTGTTTTATGAAAGGCTGAATCTGTAAGTAATTTGAAACATATTTAATTGTGTGGTTCTATTGCTGCTGTATATGGTCTGAGGAAGTCACTGGTATGGTGGTGAAAGTGCTTACCTGCATTTGAGAATAAATTTTATGTTTTTATTGCCGTACTTCGCATGACCGTTTACTTATTTTTCTTGTCTATTTTCATTCATTTGTGGTCGTGTGCTTGCCTGCTTTGTGTTTTTCTTCATTTCTATTGTTTGGTTGGTGGATATGAGCAGGAGTATGGCTGAAGAAGTTGCTTACAGTGGAATTGAGTTGGATTATAATCCACTTGGGGTTCGGAGTGGACAGAAGTTTGATGATTTGACTAGCCTACTTTGGAAATAAACAGACCCACTTCTAGCTGAAGTTCAAACAGGAGATACTGTGCTAGATAATGAAGTGAAGGTTGACCGGAATAAGTTTAGGCTTTGCCTAAATAAGTTGGAGGATGATCCATCCAGAACCTAGCTAACTAATTTTCCCCTGGATGCCCATATTCTCCGGCCACTACACCCTGCTCCCAACTCCCCTTTAGCTTCAAGCCAGTTTGCACATCTTTGGTCCGAAAATTACTTAAAAAAACTAAAGCCTACCACCCTGTCGGCTGATCTCATCCCTGCAAAATATCTACAAAAAGTTGCAGATGCCATAGCATACCCCATTACTATCCTGATCAATAGAACTATAACTGAAGCGTCCATTCCCTCCATCTGGACGATATCCCATGTCATCCCACTCCATAAGGGGGCAGCTCTACTGAACTTTTAAACTATAGACCCATAGCTATTCTGTTACCTTTGGCTAACATTATGGAAAAGTTCATCCACAATCAACTCCTGAATCTTATCCATAATAATCTTCTAGCCAATACCCAACATGGCTTTAGACCATTCCATAGTACAACCTCAGCCCTCCTCTCCTTCTCTAACGCCATTAACCAACACCAAAACAATAATAAACTTTCCTCTGCTATCTTTCTCAATCTTTCAAAAGCAAAATGCTCACAAACTCTTTGAAGTCCATCTCCCTAAAACACCATGCCATCCAAGGGTTTCAGTCATATCTTGGTGGTAGACAACAGGCTGTCCTATGGCAGAGCAAACTATCCACCCTTTTACCCATCACCCTGGGAGTACCCAAAGGTGCCATACTAGGTCCACTATTATTTTCCATTTTCATCAATGATTTGTATAAGGTCATCCCAAATGCAACATGCATTCAATATGCAAATGACTCCATTTTAGTATGCTCCGACACTTCACCTACAGAGTTGCAGATTCTATCCCAAAATACTTTTAACACAGTTGAAAATTGGCTCCTTAACCGTTACATAATGTGAAATGCTAATAAAACCAAACTGCTGCATTTCAACCCCACTCACAGGTCTGCCCTTATAACCTTTACATTAAAATCCAACAATGGCACCATTATTTCCCTAGATTCCTCAACCATACTGTTAGAAGTTATATTAGATAATAACCTTAAGTTTGATCTGCATATCAATAAAACTATTAAAAAAGTTAATAAAAAACTTGGCTCACTATATAGAATCAAGCCCTTCCTAACGCCATTAGCCAGAACTGTAATTGCTCATACACATCTACTCTCCACCCTCCTCTATGCTTCCCCTCTATTTACAAACCTCAGCAAAACTGACCTTAATAAACTTTCTAGCAGCTACAATCACATTGCTAGATTTGCTACAGATGCAGCCTACAGAACTCATCACTGTAATAACCTAAATCTACTAGGATGACTTGAACTGCCTAACCTACTTCAGGTTAGCCAACTAATAGTTGCACACAAGATCCAATACCAACCAGGTAATACACCCGTACTTAAAAACCTCATCACCCCCTACAGTAACCTTAGTGCACTTCGTTCATCTGAAAGACTACTAGTTCAAACTCTCAAATCCAGCAACACAGCCGGAGAATCTCTGTTTGCTAACTCTATTGTCAAAACCTGGAATTCTCTTCCTGCTAATCTTACATCTGAACTCTCTCTACCTCAATTCAAGAAAAGTCTGATTCAGTACTTTAAAAAACAATGGCTATATCCTTGTCCTAATTCAGACTAACTCTAACCACTTGTGTGCACATAGAGGACTTCTGCCTACACTTTATTGTTTCTTAACTTATAAATCCTATGATTTCCTTGGATCTACTACCAGGTTAGCCTACTAGGCATTCAATACCCTATCATTCTTAAAAACACTGTCTAGAATTTTCCATCTGAGTAAAAATGTAATAATTTGTTTGTGTATCTGTTTTTGTGTTTGTTTACAAGTGTGTAAAAATCCTTTTATTTGTGTTTTATTTTGTGTTTTAAACTGTAAAAATGTAACAGTTTGTTGAATGTCTTTTTGGAGCTTTTATCCCTGGGCCTCCGCTGAAAATGGACATGTATCTAGTTGGACTATCCCGGTAAACAAATGTAAAATAAAAATAAAAAATAAATAAATAAATTATATGTTTAAATTGAAGAGTCAACAAGCATAGTGATTCCATTTTGAGGCGTGCCTCCACTATCTAGTAGTGCCTAGGGGGTTAAGGGTCCTTAAAATGCCTGTTTATGGGACCCAACACCCAGAACTGTTGGCACGTTGGCAGAATATAAATATGGAGACTAGTTTCAGCTATTTGAAGCTGATGAATGACTTTTTTAGCCCGGAGGAAGAGAGGCTTGTGAACAAGATTGAAAGGCAACAGGAAGAGTAGTACACACAGTTCCCTGTACAAATGATGGATCAAGTAGTTGGGGAAGCTATTGAATCAGTTGGCCTTTATGAAAGGAGGCTAATTATGCAGAAATGGAAAAAGTTGGACATGGATTTGTCTGTTTTCAAGAAGGGACATCTTTTCTCCTGGCCGAAAGGGGAAGCTGGGAGAGGGGCATGCCCTCCACACAATGTTGTTCAGACTTTAGAACAGATGGATAAGTCTGGGGATACTGGTTTGGCACAATGTATTGTTGATGAGACTAGTAATGGAGAAGGGGTCCCTAATAAGATGGTGCGTGAGGCAGACCCCCATGTTGATATTAGTCCCAGTGACGCGCAAGAAATACCACCTGCACAAATGGAGGTTAGGAGGAAAATGGATTCCCAATTGTCATCACAGGTTTTTCCGAAGCTCCCACTACTAATACGACAGGAGAGTGGGAGGGAGCATTATCTGTAAGTGAGTTGGGGGAGAAAGAAAAGGAAGGAACAAACCGAGCCAGTGAATTATCCCACGTTAAACAGAATGTGGAACCAAATGGATCATAAGTGTGGAATATTTCTGTGAAAGTACTGACTGAACATGAATTATCAGTGCTGAATAGAGGGTTGTCCTTTATTCCGGGGCAGGGTGCTGATCTACTGGACACTTTAATTTAATTAAGGTTATTTTGTAGCAATATTATGTTGAAATTTGTGGACCATGACAATGCTTTGAGGGGGGGTAACATGTTTAGTTTTATTCCTGTTAATCATCCGGTCCTCGAGGTATTTAGCAAAGTTTGTGAGGATGAGCTGCATCAGGTGTTGGGTAAACAACAACATGGAAGAGTTTTGTAAATTTAACTAAGCCTGAGCAAGAAGTCTTGAAGCAGCTTTGTGCATAGCAGCTTTGTGCAGATGCATCCCTAATGATACAGCCAACTGATAAGCATGGGATGATTATGTTCATGGATAAGGCTTTTATGCTTCATCTTTGAAATCAATGTTGAATGATAGAAAAGTGTATAAAGAGGTCAGTAGGCACCAGATTGATTGTATAATTAAAAGTGTACATCTCATGTTGAATAATTGTCTGATGCACTATGAGATTAGTCTAGAATTTATGCAATTTCTGAAAGTTGAATACCTCATTGTACCTTTGTTCCAAGGCCTTTCGAAGGAACATAAGGACCCAATGAGAACACCCTTTAGACCCACTGTTGCGCGGAGGGGGAGGCTCACTGAGTCTTTTTCAGTGTTTGTAGAAAGGCACCTTAGACCGGTGCTAGATAGATCAGATGTTGTACTCAAGGATTCAAAACAGTTTTTGCAGGACCGCTATATGTTTATGTAAAATTACCTAGGGGAACAGGATTTCATGTTTGTTACCTTAGATGTGGTCTCCTTGTTTACCAGTATCCCTAATGACACTGGTATACAGGATCTGAGGAGGTACTTGCCGGGGAATATTAAGTATGAAAAGAGGCTTGTGGATCGACTTTGTTTATGGAAACTGTGTTGAACAACAATGTGTTTGTGTTTGATGGATTGTACTATCTTCAATATGAGGGCGTAGCTATGGGCACTAGCGTGAATAGCTATGTCAAAACAGTGATGATGCAATGGATGGTAGATGTGGTGTTTAGGATGGATTTATTTCAGAGGTCTGTAAAATATTATCATCGCTTTGTGGACGATATTTTTATTCTGTGGGATGGCACACGTATGGAGCTCAATTTATTTGTTGAAACAGCTACATGACAGCACCACATTCCTTAAGTTTACCATGAGGTCTTCCAGCACACAGATAGATTATTTGGATGTGTATATTGAGAAATCTAAAGATGGGGGATTGAATACTAGGCTGTTTAGGAAGGAGTGCTGTAGGAGCATGCTTTTTCATAGGACTAGCATGCATCCTAGGAGGACCTTTGGCAATGTCATGAAAGGTTAGGGGATAAGTGTGTTCAGCCTGAGTAAAGAAGTGGGAGTTCTTGAAGCTGGGATGAAGACTTTGAAGTGTGATCTATGGTCTCGAGGTTATAAGGAGAGGGAGATAGCTTCTACCCTCGATGAAGTTACCAGGTTGAGGACTGGTAGAACAAGGCCGTATTACTCACCCATGACTGGTGAAGAGTTGAGGTATGAGGAGAGGACATAAGCAAAAGGACACGTTGATGTTTTGACTTTGTACACTAGTGATATTGGGAAAGTGAAGATGATTCTAGTAAAACATTGGCACTTCCTGTTGACAGATGATAAGGTTAGGAGTGTGGTAGGTGATGCTCCAAGTTTCCAGTTCAGGAGTCGGAAAATTTTGAAAAGGATGCTGTGCTACCCTAAGGTGGAGTGTGTGTCCCCTATGGATATCATTTGGGGATGCATCCATGCAGACAATGTAATTGGTGTAGCTATGTGAAATGTAGTAGCAGATTTACACACCCGAGTAATAGTAGAGTGTATGACATTAAGGTTACAGCAAATTGTGCATCTAAGTATGTGGTGTATCTGGCACAGTGTGAGTGCTGTCAATATTTTTATGTAGGGATAACCACTCGTATGTTATGGGATAGGATTAGAGAGCATGTTAATAGCCTGAGAGCCAAGGATTCAGTTAGTGCCCTATCTCTATATGGTTTAACTAATAATGTGATGCATAAGTTTTTATTTATGGTTACTGATAGAGTAATTCCAGGGGATAGGATGAAAAATATTAGGAATAAGGTGGAGATTAATGAGCTTAGGTGGATCCTCCAGCTTAGCGCAGAGAAGGGGTTTGGCCTTAATGGGAAGGTATCAGTTAAGCCTGTTTTGCATGCCCGGGGACTCAAGTATTAGTAACAGTATATTTTTTCATATGATGGATTTGTAGAGTGGTAGGATTTTGCATATGTGTATATATATTTTATGCATGCTATGTGAATTAGTGGTTTTTGTATTTTATTGTATTATATTGTATATTTTTTATTGCATTATCTTGTTTATATGCTGGTTTCCATATGAATTTTATTTTATTTTATTTTTATTTATATACATATATATTTTGGTAAGTCTCTGTTCTTTACTAGGGCATTCCCCTTTAAAATGGTGTGTCTGGTTGCAAGATGGCGTGTGATTCAGGAGGGAACACGTGCTTGTTGTACCAGGAAGTGGGGAAGTTACGTGCAAAGTAAAAGGTGTAATTTGAGACATATTTAATTTTGTGGTTCTATTGTTGCTGTATATGGTCTGAGGAAGCCACCGATATTGTGGTGAAAGCACTTACCTGTATTTGAGTATAAATTTTATGTTTTTATTGCCATACTTCACACGACCATTTATTTACTTTATATAAGTAGTAATGTTTAAACATATATATGACAGCACTCCATATAATTGAGCATTCTTAATCCTGAACAACTTTAACCCTGGCAGAAGTGATTGAAACTCATTTGAGTCCTTGCAAGGGAAGTCACCCTTTCCTTCTGTAGACCAATCTTGGATTTGCTAGATATGTGGGAGGAGGAGCAACATTTGTTTTCTCAGTGTTTTGGTTTTCGATCTTTCAGCATTGATCATTAGTCATTCAAGGTTTGTGTGCTTTGATGTTTAGAAGTACACCCATATATACATACATACACACACACACACACACACACATATATATATATATATATATATATATATATATATATATATATATATATATATGGTTTCACTTCATAAACACGAATTGCTGAAATATCGAATTTCAGCAATTCATGCCCATGAAGCCGAAACCTCTAAATAATGAAAGTGCATAATTGCAAATAGGACTATGTCGAATTCACGCTTATGGATTTTTGTTATCATATGGAAGTGTTCGGCTGGGATGGTGTCTGCAGTTTAAGGTGAGTGAGTGTGCGTGAGTGTTTTTGTAACTTGTACGAGTGGGTCAGGGTAAGGAGGTGGGGATATGAGTGTGTGAGTTGGCTGTGTGTGATTTTTGTTTTTTTTTACTGTTTGTGTGATCTCAGAGGTAGTATATATAAGTAGGGGGGGTGTGGCAGGTGCAGTGGGACTTCCACCCTGCATATGTGTAGTGTAGGTGTGTGTCTGTGTGGTATTGTGTTGTATTTCAGTGTTTTGTAGTGTGGGTGTTAAGGTTTGTGTGTTGTGTGCTGTGTGTTCGATGTTGTGATTTCGTGGTTGTGAGGTGTCGGTCTTTTAATAGTTTCGGCTTTATAGTGTCGAAATGCTAAAATTCGATATTTCAGCATTTCAGCAATATGAATTGAAACCACACACACACACACACACACACACACACACACACACACACACACACACACACACTCACACACACATACACATGCACACACACACACACACACACACACACACACACACACACACTTCCATATCAGAAGGATGAAAGCTCACAAGAGCAAACGTCAAAAGACCAAACTGGGAACATCAAAAACCTGGAAGTTCGAAAAACAAAAACCAACACATCACCTGCATTTTTGAATGGGGGGTCAATCCCCCTTGCATCCCCATGTGGGGAGCACCACCTACTATACCCCTTCTAATTATATGTACAAACTCAGGCATTGCACTACAGTGAAGAAAGGAACAAACCCCTGATCCCCACAGCACCACAACCCTTTACAATCACTTTGGGGGGAATTTAATAAAGTCTACACATTTTTTTTTATGTAAGCATCATGCAACAGTGCTTACACAGCTGCGAACATATTACAATTCAATAAGCACTGGTGAGAGATGCACATGCACACGCAACAACGGAAAATTCTGTGGCATGCAAATTGCCTCATAAGCAGGTGAATCTCATGCAAATGAGGCAGGTAGCGAGATCCAACATGCAGAAAGGCATCTGCTCAGACCCCATGTCCGTGTCCATAGTGTACATGGAAAAATTCCATGTACAGGAGGCTAGACAAACAAAAGGGGGTATAAAACTGTAGAAATGTGCAGATAAAATCCTTGGAAAGGTAAGACCACATACACATATGAGCAAAACTATTAGTCTGTATGTCAGAAAGATTAAAGGGAATAAGCTAAATTAATATTTTTTTAAATATAATATTCTCGGCATCTTTGCACTATGCTTCACAGTGTGCAAACATGCTTAATGGAAAACTAAAACAAAATTAGGAAAAAAAAAGAATTTTATAATATGTGATAGAAATATATTATAGCACCTTGTGAGGGGTCCATACTATGGTGCCTTGCTGGTGTTGCTAACATGATAGGGCTATGAAGCATGTAGTTTCTAGGCTGTCAGCATGGATAAGTTTGCAAATAAGGTGGGGTTATTGAAGAGCAGAAAGGAGTAATCATGTCTGCATATCCTCTTTGTGTAGGGTCTTACACCATATTAATGTTTACACAGGATGTGGCTGCCATCAGTAAGGTGTGCCCTCACTTCTAAGCTCTTTTAAGCTTAGGGGTGCATGTTTGCATGGCACACTGCCTGGCTGAGCATGTTCTCAAAACTGGATGTATTCAATTAGTTGAACATCTGACCTTTGTATAAGCTATGCTGGGCAGTGTGGCACTGTGCATGGCGTTCTGCACTAAAATAGAGCCACTAAATTATGTTAATTATATTGTAGGCAGGTGGAATGTATCACAGTTAGCCAATTTCACATTCTGCACCTACAGCAGACCTGTATAAAATATGCATACACCCTACATTCTGAGTTTCCCCCAGTACTCTGGACCATTGGAGTACATACTTGGAAATTTTAATTGAGAAAATTCTAGGGACTGCTGTAGGTCTGCAACATCTGTATGTACTAGAGGCTGAAGTCAGTGCTGCTGTTGGTGCTGCTGACAATAGGCCTAGTCAGAGAAGGACAAGAGTGTTCAGCTCAGGGTAACCTTCGAGGAGCTACATGAGCTGGAGTCAGTAGAGAGCTACAGGGTAGACAGGGACATACTACAAGAACTCACTGAGCACTGCTGCCCTCAACTCATACCCAGAGACAATAAAAGGGAAACCATCCCAGTGGAAACAAAGGTTGGTGTAGCCCTTAAGATAGTAGCTACAGGTACTTTCCAAATTCCAAAGACCAACTGGGGATATGATGGGGGTCTCACGGGCATCTGCATCTAGGATACTCCACTAGTTTCTGAATGCTATGCTACCACATGCCAGTGAGCACATATCTTTCCCCCTCACTGCTGAGACAAGAGCCAGCAATATGCAACACTATTACTGTGTAGCACACTACCCTGAAGTACTGAGTGCCTTAGATTGCACTCATGTATACATCAAGACACCACCCAGTGAAGAGGGTAGAATCTACATCAACCACAAGAGGTACCACTCCATCAACTGCCAGTGCCCAGGGGATTATCCTGAACATGTGTGCTGGCAGCCCTGGCAGTTATCATGACTCCCATATCTGGCACGCATCACAGCTGTACCAGATGTTTGCTAGGGGGGACATCCCACATGGTCATTTACTGGGGGATGCTAGCTATGGTCTGGAGCCTTGGATGATGACACCCATCAGAAATGCACACACACCCATGGAAGAACACTATAATGAGGCTTCTGAAGTCATGATTCTGATGCCTCAGTATATCTGTTGGAGCCCTGCAGTACTCTCCAGCCACATGTTCACATATATTCACAGTATGTGCTATGCTATACAATCTGATCCTGCAGAAGCAGCTGCAGCAGGTTTATCAAAGGGAAGGGATGGATAGCCCCCCACCAGTGCATAGGTCACCACAGCCACAGTCATAGAAGGACTCAGTGGTGTAACCCCCTGCTGATGTCCCTGTAGGCAGACTTAGGCATGCTCAGTGCACCCTGGCTTTGGTTAAGAGACAATGCATAGCACATTCACTGACAACCTAGGGACCTAGGGACTGACACCTTACTCCTACTCACATACACATATATTAAACCTGATGCCAGGCAACCCACACAACCTGTACCTATCCATGTGTTGGCCATGTACTGCTTGCAAAAGACAGATTCAGCCCTGAACTACAGTTCTGTCAACTGCTGCATTTGCAAGGTAAGCATCTAACCTACACAGTACTTGTAAGGATTAGCATGATATGGCATGGTACGTATGGATCTGCTATATTTATGCAAGTAAATATAGTGGGCTATTTGGACAGAAGTAACATCCACATGGGACTACAGATACCCAGTCCACTATCATGTGTCAAAAATTTTAATAGTCACTAGGGCTCATGCATGGAATATTCACTACATCAGCCAAGGGAGATGTTAAAGAGAGGGGTTACATGATACTTGGACTACTGTATATCCCAGCAGAACATGTGGTGTTGTTCCTCCACCACCTACTCAGTAGTGTTCCCATATAACTGCTATAAGAGTAACTCATCAATGATATATCAGCAGTCCAGGCAATCTCAGGGCAGTAACATAGAAGCTGATCATACAATGTATGTCTCACTTAACACAGGAATAACAACATACATATTTATGCTGTTGATTGTGTGATAAATGACTACTCTCTGTCTAGCAGCTTGTGTGGCTAGGTAGAGTTGGGAAGTAAGTATGGATGATGGTGCTGATGGTTCTAATCTAGAAGTATCCACATCTTTTGAATGTGAGGTATTATTATGTCAGTGTTTTTAAAAACTGTCAGTCTGACTGTGGTGTAACATTATTAACCTCTGTCACATATTAATTACATGAGACAGCTGAAGAATACCATGGACAATTTGAGTGAAGTGCCATACTGCAGATACAGGGAGAGATGTAATTGTCTATAACACACAAAATCCCAGACTGGAGTACATGTAGGTGTTGCCTGAAGTCAGTTTATAAGTACTGAAAATCCCACTGGGCATGCTTATACACTTAGTCACACAGAGTGCAATTATGTTGCCCCTTGCCCAAAATAACCTGTTACTTATAGATATGCCTTGTCTAAATATACATACATATATCTATACATATCCATTTGCCACTATCTCTCTCTCCCATAGATAGTATATCTATCTCTATGTATATACAAATAGAGATATACCTATATATATATATATATATATATATATATATATATATATATATATATATATAAAAACATACATCTCAGGTCTCTCTCTATATATCTGTGTAATATATATATATATATATATATATATATATATATATATATATATATATATATATCATACACACAGCTACATTTCTATATACATCCCTGTTATATACACAAATATGTGTGTGGATGCCTGTATTGTCCTACACACCCTGATAATGGTGAGTAAAGCTGCACTATCACACATCTATAATTTTGCTCAAAGGATCCAAAGTAAGGGCTCAACAGTACATAATGCAATTACCTACAGACCCCTATGCCTGCTGGGTGTCATCATGCATACAGCAACAGGTGAGCAGGTGGTATAATGTATAATGTTGTCTACGCATGAATGGACAGGGCACATTGTTCTTGCCCCCAGGCTTGCCCATCCAAATGCAAACAGCCACATATGGCCAAACTGGTAGCTGTAGCCACATAGCTAGGATAAATAACAGTTATTTGACTGCTAGGCTACTAGATGCAGATAGTAGTATGAAGCAATTTCACTCTGCAGGCCCATATGCTGTACAACACAAGCCTAGTCTGTGTAATCCACAAGTACTTTTTCTGCAGTTATGTCTAAAGCAGACATCAGCTGTGGCATGCGTGAAAAAGTACTGTGATCTATAGTGTATAAATGTATTTAGGTAGGAGTTCTAATCTTACTCCAGGCTACGTGTGTGTGTGTGTGTGTGTGTGTGTGTGTGTGTGTGTGTGTGTGTGTGTGTGTGTGTGTGTGTGTGTGTGTGTGTGTGTATGTGTGTGTATGCGCATGCTTGTGCACATGCCATGTACCCCCCCCCCTGCAAAACAAGTACAAATCCCCCATTGGCTATCCAACTGCAATAGTTCTTCATTTTTTAGCCCTGTAAGTTGCTGCCAGTTTCCAAACTGTCCTCTTCTACAAGGCCTGCTGATGTCATTGACCATAAGACTACCAGTTGCCATTGCAACATCAGACTCAAACCATGGTGTTTGCAATAACTACTGTGATCTGTAGTGTATAAAACTAGCTAGGTAGGCATTCTACTGTTACTTGAGGCCACTCCGTGTGTGTGTGTGTGTGTGTGTGTGTGTGTGTGTGTGTGTGTGTGTGTGTATCTCCATACAACATTAATATGATCACTTCCTGAGCTTAGAAAGAGGTAGAGTTTTGCAGCATTTTGGTTGTAGCAGGTGATGTGGGCCTCCAAATACCTGACCACAACTAGGTCTGCTGATGTCATCAAGCATGAGATGTCTTAAAGAGATAGTAATAGCAGGCTTGAGGTGTAGTGCATGTGTCACGTACTGTGATCTGTAGTGTGTACCATTAGATAGGTAAGTGTTCTGTTCTACATGCAGCCAACTTGAAGTGTATGTGTCTGCTGGGCTGTGTCCTGTAAACAGTAAGTGGAAGTGGTGCTATCCTCAATGAGGCTAGGTTTGTGTGTGTGGCTGTTACAGCATTTTACATCAGCTTATGGAATCATAGGATCTTTGAACTTTAGTAGCATAATGGCCTTACAGCCCTCACAATCCTAGCCATGTTTATACCATTATTTACATGATCAGCACATAGTGCCCCTGTCCATGAGTGACACAGGCAAAAGCCCAGTGGTGAAATGACGGCCATCCAGCCAATCATACAGATGGCATCTGACAAGGTCCACTGAGATGCTCTGTTTGCCATTAGGCAGGATTCTATTTCAAAGTGTGTTAAAGTCTGCTAGACAGATCTTTCCCACCAGCATGTATTACTAATGTCACATGCTAGACTAATGTCCTTAGAGTGAGAAATCAAATGTACCATGCCACCTACAGATATGCAGCATTTCCAATCAAGCAGGGTCACACATTGCCCCATATGCAAGGCAGAGATCACCTCTAAGTAGTCTATATGCCACCAGCTACAATGGCCACTGATTTCAGATGAAGCCCATTGAACAGATACTGAAGACATAGCATTCCCTTGTGAGGGACCATTATGTTGTATGCAATTGCCAGTAGTGCCTGTACAGGTATAGTACCAAATGGTCATTGCACTCAAATATTGGCATGCTGAGGGAAGAGTACATGGAGGTTATGAGTATGTCAATTTTGGGTTAGTTGTGCCCTCAGTTATGACATATGATTCTCATCTAACCACTGGGGAAACATGGTGATCTCAGGTACATTCGGTGTAAACCTGTTTAGCCATGCCTGTGTTCCCAGGTCTTTTACCCCTGAGTATGTATATCACATGTTGCAACTGATGTGCTACTTACCAGGAACATAGGTGTTACTGATGGAAATTATACTACATATATATTTGCATGGAGTTTACGGCCAGTAGTATGTCAACAGGCATGTGTTTTTCAATACCCTCTTTTAGGATATTGACATAACTCACAGAGTCTATGACTGCTCACAGTTTGCAGGCATCAGCCAACATTGTCAGCCACATACAGTCAGTATTCACTTGTATCATGGTTAAATGGATCCCAAGCAGTGCAGGTTCAGAACTGAGCCCTGCTAAACACTGCTGTGTATAGATTTCCATATTTGAGTATGTGTGCCATCAGTGAGCCACTTAGTAACCCCTACAATGATATTACCATGGATGCCTAAGTGGGTGCTTTTGTCATTGATGCCTGAATGGGGGATAGAGTCACACTGCTTGGCTACATCCAAGGGGTTGTATGCCCTGATGTCCCCTCACCCATGTCCTTGGTGACTGCCTTGGACATGTCCACCAAGTTTAACAGCCATGATCTCCCTGTCAGACAGCTAAACTGTGTACAGTCAACTGTTTGTAGATCACATATATGCTTGCTGATCAACTCCATGATGATTGGCCCCACAGACATACAGATATGACTACTCAGGCAAATAGGTCTATAGGTCTGGTGGTTGGTGGATACACCACCTCTGTGCAAGGAGATAACAGTTGCCATTGTCCGGTTAGCTGCGAGGCAGCCAGTGGTTACAGTATGATTGAAAGGAGTTCTTAATGATGTTATTAATCCTTGGTGGATCCCATGTAGAGCTCAGCCTGGGATGTTAGCATGTCCAGTAGATGCTGTGTGTTCCCCATAGAGAGGAGGGTTATGACCTGTTCTGTAGATATGGAAGGTATGGGACAGGTTGTATGAATGTCATGTGACGCATGTGGTGGGGACAGGGGAGTGAAGTTGATGTATAACCTGTGGGACAACAGGTTAACTATGAGTACAGACCGATTATATGCGGTATCATTATGTACACGTTCACTGACAATATGAGCCTGTTCTCTGAAGTTACACATGCAACTATGCTGTGCGTTGTGATTCTGCTTTGTGGGGAGGCTGTTTGTCACATACCATTTCTACATGACGTCACACAAACACTATGTGCTTGTTTTAGCTGTGGAGGTTGTGCCTCCATTTTTGAGGGCACCCTCACCGCAACTGTCTCACAGCAATGTCCACCTCTTATTGTACAGCCTGTAATGGCACTTGTCTACCATGCACATTTGCTGTGCCATGAGGAGCTCATGTTCCTCCTCTCAGGTACATCTGAGTCTATGCAGTTGTATTGCTGCTTAATTAATGAGCAGATGTAGAGCCCTGCATACTTGCACATCTCATCTGAGGGGGGAGGTGCAGTCACACTATGTAAACCATCCCATAAGATGTAATACATTGCTTTGTTGGAGTATATTTCTGTATTTTCTGCAAGGGAATTAGTTTTGATAGTTTTAATGAGACTGATCTTTGGTCAGATCTCGGACCTTACAGTGGTGGGCTGCAGTAGTCACCCATATTGAGAAATACATGAAGCACTATGTTGTCTCCCCTTGTAGAGATGCCATGTCACTGGTCCAGGGCATTGTATTTAAGGATGTGGACTAACCTTTGAGCAAGTGAGCTTCAGCACAACTAAGCAACGCAGTTGGCGGTTACTTAATGTCACCCCAAACCATAGTGTACTGATATACCTTGATAGACACACATACATTCAAATAAGGACAACAGGTGTCTGGATTCATGGAGATGCCCCTGTAGCTGGCAATGGCTTGATTAGGTACCCTTCTAGCAGTGAATAGCACCTGCAGTGTCTCTGGGAAAGCATAGTGTCTCACTAAATCTGGATGTGTATCTATCCTTAATGAATGTGTATACACCATCTGTATTACCTTGCAAACTGTCACTTTGAGGTCTGAACATGTGGAAGGACATGCAGTTTAGTATGACTGTGGTCCTGTACACAGCTGTGAACCAGGTGTCTTTCACTGCACAAATGTCTGCATATTCCAAGGTGGGGACAACTTCCACAGAGTGGGGTTTAGTGTTGCCATTCCCCACGTGAAGCAGCAAAACTGTGATGTTGTATGAAGATGGCATTCTCAATGGAAAATATTTCCCTCCAGATAGTGCCTATAAGATGCACTGTGGGGGTGTCAGCAGCCTTGGCCAGTACACAAAATCCCAGGGGTGAGAGAAGAAGACCATCTCTGGCAAAGCATTGATTTCTGTTCATTGAGTCATCCCAGGCAGACATGCAGTGGATCCCCTTACAATGACACCACACGCTAAGGCAATTATTGACATCCCTCATTTTCTGTGTGTAATGAGCCATCATCCTAGGTGAGAGTCAAATGCAACTGAAAGATATGGGCATACCCATGAGAGACACAGAGTGTGCAAGCTCAGTCATGTGTCTGCATACAGTCCGGTGATGCATGTCCCTAGTCGTACACACCTGCAGGAAATATGATGTCATAATTATTTCAGCTGACATTCCTTGAGTTCCAGCAATGCCTGATATCGAATATCATGTCAACCCACAGAGAACTAACTGTGACTTTTCCCATCTGTATCCTGGTGACATGGACATCAATGTGTCTCAAGATGTACTCAACTATAAATAATAGCTTTTGTGTTGTGCCTCAGGTGTGTGACTGGTGAGACAGTGGTACATGCACAGTTATGTGTACTGTGCTCTCCAGAAGTAGGATTGTCTGAGGTGTCTATTGTTTGGGGATTTTTCTGGTAAGGAAGTGCACACATGCAGGTGTGTGTGTTGTGGGTGTGGGTGGTGCATGAGGTGAGCTGTGCATGTTGGCTAAATGCTCATTGCCATATATGTACTAACTGCTCTATGAGACACCATGCAATCAAGGTTTGAAGTACAGTCACAACTGTCACATGTTGTGTTTGTGGCATAGGAGTAGTGAGGTGGGTACAATTTCCACATGTCATCCGCAGTTATTGATAGTTCCATTAGCAATACAATCATGCTTGTATGTACATCACAGCGTGGCATTGTTAGGCACTGCTATGACAGATGGTGAAATGTAACATGTCACCTTTATGTAGGAACCCCTAAGGTAACACAGCACTTGACAGTGTGCCATACAATGTTTTGCCAGAGATGCGGATCTTGGAGTGACCATAATCATGTCATTAGGCATGGCCCCAATACCATACCTACAAATGTGACACTGTGCAAGTCTTGCAAAGTTAAGTTCATGCTGCCACACCCTTGGGGTTGACAGCCTGTAACACATTGTTTGTTGTCACTCCTTGCAGTGAAGATGTGGATGCCCATGCATGCACAGAGGTCTTGTTCAACTTTGCTGACATTACATTGTCCTTGCAAGCATACAATGCCTGTCAAGCAACCACACAACAAACTGTTTGTTGTGTGACATGATGTGGGAACACAGACTTGTGTTCTGGGTACAAAACTGTACAATATGACATACCTAGGACATGTGGCAGGTGGGTGCACTTTGGCCAAAGGTGGACAGTCCTCTGCAGTAGGCCTCACAGCCAAGTCATGCAGATATCCACCATTAATCTGTTGAAGGGCAGGATGCATGAAGTGCTGAGACATTATCACCTAAGATGGATCACCACAGCTGTGCTGCTTGTTTCAGCAAGCTTGGGCATCTATGTCACTGGATATGGCACATTATATTGTGAAGCTGCAGCTTTGCTTCTACTCACCATCTGGTCAGTTCCCTAGTGATGTACCAACAACCCTGGTACAGAAGGCATATTACATACAAAATACAATTGATTGCTCAGGCCATTAATCAAGGCATCTACCTGGAGGAGGGTATGTGAAGCCTACAAAGCCTTTCATGATGTGGAACAACCATGTGGATGAACAAATAGGTTGTATCCTGCTACTCATCATGAGCTTCATAGTAACATTTTGTGTGTGATGACAGAAAAGTATCGGAGCATGGTATCCCATGACAGAGTGGTTGTGGTAAGACCAGCCATAGTACTAGTCAGGGACAAGCAATCCAAGGGACTGTCCTGCTTTCCTCATTCTTCACAAGGTAATTGTGTCCTTGCAGTACACACCACTTGACTAGTGTCCAACTGCAGAATTTTTGTTGTTCTTCTTTTGGCTTTTCCTGGTTAGGGGTCGCCACAGCGGAACTCCGGTCCGCTAATGATTGGCAGTAGATTTTTATGGTGCCGAGATGCCAGCCCGACACCCAACCTTCAACCAAGGCAGGCCCATTCACGCATGTCTTTCGAATTCCACTCGACCATGGGGAGGACATGCAGACTCCACACAGAAGGTGCTCCACCAGAAAATCGAACGGGAGTACCTCTTGCTGTGAGGTGAGAATGCTGCCGCTGCACCACCTCGGCTTAGTGTCCAACTGCAGAATACCTATGTAAAACCTCCCACCTTATGTTCACAGAGTATACATATTACACTTCCCTCTATTGTTTGTCTGTGCTCTGTACATACACCTTGGATGACTCTTTTCTTGGAACATGTTGGAAGTAACTGCAATACTTAGTTGCACAGAGGACAACTAGCATGCAGTGTCAAACAGTGTCCCCATATCTCTCAGTTGTCTGATATGTAAAGCCATGAAAGGAGTTAGCATAGATATGAGCAGTAGCAATGTCATTCACCTACTGACACTGGACCAAACACAGTTTGTTTTGCTCAAGGGCAGATCATGCCTACCTACCCTAACTGGTGGACCTCAATGAGTTTTACAGTATGCAATGGATGACAGGAATATGACCAACTCCACTTACCATGACCTGACAAGTTGTTTGACATTATTAGGCCAGCAGGCCTTGCTGAAAATTATGTAGGTTGTGTACAGAATGGTATGTCAGCTGGTGGATAGCCAAGTGTCTGATAGTCATAATCTGGGAAGATAGCATTGGGTAGTCCTACGCTACAATGATGCCAGTCACCAGTGGACTTCCCTCAGACATCATTAATAGAGTACCCCTTGTAGCCATTCCCTTCTCTGCAGTCACGGCCACTGTCAGTGACCACTGACTGACTACATTAGCAGGAGATTGCATATTAGGAGCTGTCACTGAATCCCACAGAGAACCAACAGTTATCCAGGATGGCCTGAGATACAAATGCAGTTGTTGTCAGAGCCACTGACAACTAGTAAATGCAATGGACTGCACAATACTATCCTTTTGGAAGTCATCCACCCCTGGAAAATATAGCAGTGTCAGAACACCACACACAGTTGAGCCATTACCCATGGACTTATGGACACAGAGAGTAATGTAGCCTTTGACTTTCACTGGTCGGTAAGATGTGGGGATCCATTCAGTTTTTTACAACCTATACAGAAAGGCATGACATATATTTCTCAGACTGTCATTGTTATACCGTATTTGGCACTCATCACACCTATCATTGAGTGCAATGGCACCTTTCCTATCTAATTACACAGGCATATCTTACAACTGTAGCAGCCACACAGGTTCCATGGTAAACCAATACACATTGCAGATAACATGTCCAATGCAGTCTGTGTCAAGACTGTACATGTGTAGTCTGTCTCCTACATGCTTTGGAGGGGATGTGTATGGCTGCCATGCAAGGAGGTATCAGATCCCTCTGTTTGCCTCCTGCTTATCCAAGACAGAACTAACACGTGTATTACCTGTTCTACACATCTACACTGTCACTGTAGTATAAATAGTACATGCTGGAGAGACAGGTATGTAACACAGACACTTCACCCTAGATGTAACAGGCTCCCCATTCATGTGAAGCACATATCTGCTGTAATGCACATCATGTACAAGTTACACAATGGGATGCAGAACAAGACAATCATAACTTGTGTAGGATAAATGTCAGTAATGAACTCAGGAAATTTGTAGATGTGTCATCTCATCACAACAGCCTGTAGATGTGTTAGCTCCAGAAACCCTGGTGACATTTACCAGGGGTATCAGACCATGTCATAGATGAGGAATGCATGTAGTCTGCCTGACACCATTGTCCTTATTAGCCTGCTATACACATATGACTCTATGATGCCATGAACCTATACCGCTGCACTTTGCTGGAGACATATGTCTTCTGTGCTGACATTCCATCCTATGCTGTGACATCTATTGTTTTATTGCTGCTGTGTATCCATAAGAGTCTGTAAGTATACAACCATTGCAACATCATACAACATAAAGTACACAAAATTATGTGGCTTACTCATTTCAAGTCCCAGTATACAGTATCTGTCAGTGACCAGTACAAGTGGCATGGCAAAGCAACACTGCATTACACAATTATATATTAATTTATATAGTCACTCTGTGCATCAGACACATTGTTTCATTTCTCTGCATCCATGGCGAGGATGATGGAGATGTGGCACAGGTATCATCACTTGCACAGGGTGTTGTGTGGGGGTGCAGGAGGCCTAGGCTGACACAATAGGTTGAAAGCATGTGTGTGAGTCAGGAAGGGAAGCAGGCAAGAATGACCATAAAAATGTGCCATGTGTGTCTGCAGGTCTGTAAGCGACCTGATTTTGATAGTGGTATGTGAGTGTGTGAGTAAACACAGTCAAGCTCATTGCTAGCCCTACAAGTATGTATGTTGGACAGCTGTGAACTGTGGATGGTAGAGCTGACAGCTCACCGTCTCCACCCCTAAACATGGGAACTGGCTCTGCCAGGAGTTGCATTGGCACCTCCATGGCCAAGGTCAGAACGGATGCTAGCGCCTGACAGTGACTGCTGTCTGCAGGGACCATGTCCTCCACAGGAATATGTAGGACCAGAAGCCCATGACCTGCCACGTCTTGGAGTGGACAGAACACTCACTTCTGGAATGCTGGATGTACTGCCACTATGAGAGTGTGATTGAGCATGGTGACGTGGACTCTCAACAGATGTAGTTGCTGACCTACATCCATGGGTCCAATGCTCAACTGCAACCAGACATTCCATCACAGACAATGTGCATTCCAGGAAAGATATTCTGTGATCTGTCTCAGACTACCTTCTTTCCACTGCATCAGTGAACCGATCCAAGGTATCACCGATGTGGTGGAGGTTGTCACAGATGTCAGACTGTGCTGCATCCATAACCCTGAGCATTTATCTGGAGTTCCTTTCAGAACATGTCTGTTCCTCCATGATGGCCTGAAACATACACCAAATGACCCATGATGAGACACCTGCAACAGGTGGTGGAAGGACAGCAGGCCCCCTACAAGCACCCCTATCAATCTGCCTGTTTGGAACCTTGCCAGCTCTCTGGCTATGGCCAGTGTCTACACTCACTGTATCCATAGTTGCCACACATTCCTGTTCAATGTCCCCAACCTCTGATTGTCCAATAGCTTTGGCCTCCAGGGATTGGGTATGTGTAGGTATACTGACTGTGTGCTGTGATAGTTAGGGCAGAAAAGGGATGTAAACTTCTGGGACAGATTTAGCCCCTGAAATCCTCACCTGTGCCCTATTTTGGCCACAGTGTTCACCAGAGTCTGAACACTGACATCAGATTGTATAGGGGACAGAGACCAACCCCCCCCCAGTCACCTGTGTTAAAAAAGGGAAAAGCAGTACATTAATACCTGCACTACTATACTCTGCAGTACTATGCTGCAATATATGTAAATCCATATCCACTGTTGTCACTATTCCAGACCTGTTAAACCCCCAACCTCATATAATAGGATGGGTCTAGGACTGATGCTCAACAGTGCTTTTCACCAAAGGCTTAATGGCTGGGCATATTTACGTGAAAGTGCTTTTAACCGAAAAAGCACTTTCGCATATGTATGCCTGCAGCCAGAGGGAGTCATGAGGGAATGACTGTTGTGGAAATCATACAATGGTGTGGATAAGGGAATTCTTTCCTTTTCCCCACTGTAGTGTGATCTCGGAGTGAGAATATTAAAGTGGGGGTGCAGGGGGGCATAGCCTCTCTGCATAAACACTTTTTTTGTTGTTTTTCCTTTTTTTTTTTTTTTTTTTTTTAACGGACTTTAACAAAAGTGCTTTTTTGGTAAAAGCGCTTTCGTTAAAGTGCATTCGGTGATTTTGGATTCTGACTGTTGAACTTTCATTCAACAGTCCTGGATCCAACAGGATATGAGGGCATCACTTTTTCTACACACATCTGTAGTTACTTGTAAATAAAAGCTCTTTACACTGCAGTCTCCTCAGCTAAAATAAGGCAAACTGTTGACATTTGTGAAGACTCTGCACAGTTGACACATATGGCAATTTGTAATATCCTGACAATACTGTCACATCTATCAGTATGGTCACACCTACAAGGTATAGGTATGACTCTAAAGTGTGTACAATCAGAAAATATCTGTGCAGTTGGCAATCATGCCAACAGTATAGCAATCTAGCCAGCAGGCCTGTTATGACATTTTAGGCAATGCATTGCAGTAAATCTACATCTGTAACAAAACAATGTTGTGCTTGCCAGGTGCAGGACCACAGCCTTGTCTAATGCCTAGGGACCTGGGAAAAGCTGAGGGAGTGGTAATGTAAACACCACCACATGTTGCACTTCATGAGGGTAATACATCCATATTTCTCACATTTACAGTAGTTACTTTTTTAATTGATATGTTGATCAAAATCTGAGCATGAGATTCAAACTGTAGTTAAACTCCTCCCCCACAAAAGAACAAACACCTGACATCCACATAAAAGTATCTGCACCCTGACACACTGACTGCTACAGTAATGCTGATCAAGTTAAGTCTACCTGGATACTCCTCTGCCGTGTAAACTGTTGTACCCACATCCATGATATAAGGTATGATGGATACCTGCAAGCTTTTTTGTGTTCCTAGGTTTGCCAGGAATTCATCAGTGGCTGAGAGTGGTTGTTCTGCTGCAGACCCTCCACCAGTGACACCACAATCCCTGGCCACATCTGTTGTTTTTCTGTGTGCAGCATTAATCATATTTGTGGCACGGTGTCGAACCTGCTCATATGTCCTGCTCTGGTGACCTATGGTGTTCACATCAACATCACAGACAAGATCAGCCCACAGTGCTGCTCTCTGTTCCCTGTTGTGCCTCCCCATGGACAATAGGAGGTCATGGTGTTGACGTAGACCTTCCAGGATGATATAATTCTCAGCATCCATAAAACGGGCTCGTCATCTGTCATGCATGTTTCCTAAAAGACAACAAAATGGGAACACATGTCAGTATCACATAAGTGGAAGTGCACTATGTAGAGATACAAGAAGAACAGAATGGCTGACATTACCCACTGCTTGATCACACCTGTCATATTCCACAGTCTGCAAACATACTAACTGTGTGGATACAACTCAGGTACTAGCAATAGTCAGCTATTCCTGTGTGTGCCATGACAGATACTGCTGTATGATAACACACCCAACACAGGAGTCCATTGTAGTGTGCCCCCTAGGAGCAGCCCCCCTGATAATATGTCAAACAATAATGCCAAACAAATAGAGTGTGGTATTACAACAACTATAAAGGGACATTCCCATGAGGCCAGTGTGCCACATTCACAAAAAAAATGTACCCTTAATGTACTGTACGTTCTCTGTAGGTATAACAAATCTGGAGATCAAGAACATGTCATCATTACAGTTCTAATAAAGGCTTAATGCTGTAATCCCCATTCCCTCAATGTATATTCACACATATGCATCATTTTGTGAACAAAAAGGTTACACACCTGATAGAGTAAAATACTCCTCTGTTTGGCAAGGCGTTTGCTGTCTGAAGAAAGTCTCATACAGACTGGTTACCCTAGCCAGCTGTTTGCCTTTTTAACATGGTTCTCATTACCAGGAGATTGGCTCTTAACCAATCTGTGGTTCTGAAATGCTAATTGCAGCCAACACAGCTGATCTGCAATATAATCAGCCAATGACATGCAACCACTGTGCAAGACATAAGGCCTTCATGTAGATTAGAAGCCCTTTCTGATATGTTATGCTTCATATTTGTGCTGTAACAGAGAACTGGCTCAAGGCAGCAGAATGCACCCCTGCACTACCAGGCTATAGCTCATTCCACACCTTTCGGCGCCAGAACTTGGACCAAAGCTCCAAAGGCGGTGGTGTTTTCATATTCATAAAGGATGTGCACACCTCTAGACTGGTAGCCCAACATAATGCATCAGAGATACTTCATGTGAGCTAACACTGGATAAGGCAGCAATTCAGGTCGTAGCCTACCATAGGGCCCCGAACATGTCCCAGGACTCACACCCCATGTTCCTAAGATCCCTGGAGTATATTAGGGTCCAACCTAAAAATTCAACTACCCCTCCATTAACTGGGTAAACTACTCATGTACCAATACACTTGCACAACGTTTCATGGAGTTCATTAATTCCACTGCCCTGGACCAGCTCGTTCTTACTCCCACGGAAGGTAGCAACATCCTTGACCTGGTCATTACTAACATGGGTGACCATTGCTCTACACCAATACTCAGCTCCTCCCTGGATAGATCTGACCACAAACTAAGCACCTTGGAAATCCACATCCCTCCCACCCCCCTGCAAAGGTACCCACCATGAAAAACTTCTCCAAAGCTCATTTTTGGGATCCTACAAATAGAGGTGGCTAGCTTCATGGCACCCATGCAAATGGAGAATAGTTGTGTGACCACAGAATCATACATCAATGCACTGTATGAACAAGTACACAAATGCTTGGATCTCGCCATACCCAATAGAACCAAGATGCTCTCCTCCAAAAAAAGGAAGCCAATCTGGTGGTCCCCTGCAATAAACAAACTCTACAACAGAAGGAGGAAATTGATGCGGAATAAGGTGAAGTCCCAAAACTGGAAAAACACCCTTATCAGCCTCAACAAAAAGTTGAGACCCCTCATCAAATTCTCTAAAGCTAGCTATAAAAACAGAATTGCAGCAGATAGTAAAGACACCCACAAAGACTTTTATAGTTATGTAAAGAATCTCCACGGCAATACCCAGATTTGCTCTGAGCTACTGCACAATGGTACCTCCTATACTGAGCCAACAGATATTGCCAGTATACTGGCCGACAGATTCGGTGCCAACTTTATCCCTCCTCCCCAAAGGACCAGTCATAATACCAATAGATTGCCAGGCACCCAGTATTACTGCTGCACAGGTTAAAACAGTACTGTCCAAGGCCAAGAATATAGCCTCTTTGTGACCTGACAGTATCCCTGGTTCATAGATTCATAGATCAGTACTAGGCTAACTGACCTTGTGAGCCATTTTAAGCCTAGCCAATTGCCCCATGTTAGAATTGAACCCTGCACCTTGTGTATGTAAGGTAAACTCTTTAACGATTATGCCAACCTCCCACCCCTGTTGTGTTCTACATGCACTGCAGAGTGAGCTGGCACCTCACCTGTGTGCCCTGTTCAATCATAGCCTTAGCTCAGGCTTTGTCCCTACTGAATGGTACACTGCTACAGTCATCCCTCTCCACAAAGGAGGAGCGACTACAGAAACTGGGAACTATAGCCCCATTAGCCTGATGAGTCTGATATGCAAAACTATGGAACACATCATCATGGACCTAATAAACAATGATATAGGGAATCTCCAAACTCTGGATCCCACACAGTTTGGCATTGTGAAGGGTAGATCATGTCTGCTCAACTTGGTCAACTTCTTTGAGTCAGTCACCAGAGCTGTGGATGAAGGCAAGGTGGTTCATACAGCCTACCTTGATCTAGCCAAGGCCTTGATACCATGCCCCACTCAGGAATCATAGAAAAACTGACTAAGCTTGGCATCGACCCCTATATCACTAGGTGGGTTGCAAACTGGCTCACAGATAGACCCACAGTGTGAAAGTAGCTGACTCCAAGTCAGACTGCCAACTAGTCATGAGTGGAGTCCCACAGGGTTCAGTCCTAGGTCCTCTCCTGTTTGGTATCTACTTCTCTGAAGTCCAGGCCAACATGAAGGGACTCTGGCTGACAAATTTTGCAGACGATTGCAAGTTGGGAGCTA
Source organism: Protopterus annectens (assembly GCF_019279795.1). Taxonomy (NCBI): domain Eukaryota; kingdom Metazoa; phylum Chordata; order Ceratodontiformes; family Protopteridae; genus Protopterus; species Protopterus annectens. The sequence goes on from NC_056725.1 coordinate 1,646,526,623, forward strand.
ATATTAACTCCTCAAGTGATGTTGACATCCTACAGAAAGGCCTCACTGAGCCCAACAGCTGGTGTCAGAACCATGGCCTTAAGCTCAATGCCAAAAAATGTCTCATTATCCCTTTTGGGAAAAACCCGGTTCCCATGAATTACCACATTGATGGTAGTCCATCGAACACAGGCATTATAAGAGATCTGGAAACACAGGTTGACAGCAACCTCTCTTTTGATCATCACGTTGCCACTGTGGTCAGAAAGTCCTTCTACGTGGCACATCTCATTACTAAGGGTTTTGCATCCAGGAAGAACGAGTTAATTGTCTCACTCTACTCTTCCCTCATTAGGCCAATCATCAAGTACAATGCCCCATTTGGCATATACGTCACTAGACACCTGCAACAACTGGAGAGGCCACAAAAGTACCTCACAAAGAGGATCCTAGGCCTTAAACACTTGTCCTATATGGACAGACTCAAAAAACTCCAACTATTCTCTGTCTCATATAGTCTACTTTGAGGCAATCACTGCTTAACTTACAAAGCCATGTCTGACCCAGCTATGTTAGAAATGCTACATCTAAAGAAATCCCAATCCCTCCACACCACATGCTCCAGAGACTTCAACCTCATTGCCACAATTAACAGAACATGCTGGAGGGACAGGTCCATAACCCAGAGACTGCCCATGGTATGGAACAGACTTCCCATACATGTCAAGCAGAGCACCTCGCTGACCCTCTTCAAGAGAAATCTTGATGAGTGGATGGGAAACAGAAAATTCACCCCTGGAATAACTCAAGTGGGTCTCCTTGACAGAGGCACTGGAAACTAAAATAGGGAGGTACTATGCCAGGGTAATCCAGTGTCTAGGCTTATAAAGGTCCCAGGGCCATTAGCCGAGTACACACCTATGAACCTATGAAAATTCCTAGGGTCAAGATACTACGTCATTGCAGAGGTTATGTCTGTAGCATCTACTTTTAAATACAGGTGTGTGTGCTACAGGCTGCAGCTGATGCTGCAGGCAATAGGCATAGACAGAGAGTATGTGTGAGCACTTTGGAAGCCAAAAAATGTAAGAGTAACTGTGGGAACTGTGACAGCCTTGTAGTAGAGGCAGGGCCAGAGTAAGGGTACCCAATGCACTGCACATTAAGGCATGTGTTTAAGGTAAGTATGTAAGCAATGCTACCACTAACAGAGTACTAGGCAACATGTTTGTTGTGTCCTTGAGCAACATAGGGGGTAAATATACCATTATGCCAACCATTTGGGCAACTGGCAGGCCACATGTTACATTATGGTAGTCATTTGGAACTTGTATGCTTGCAATGCTTGTTACTAGCAGCACCTCCATATATGTATGCTAGTTGTGCAGCTGTGCTAATCTGTAATATCATTATGAAATGATTATGTGCTGCACTCTGATATTAGTGGGCCTCATTTGCATTACCTAAGTTAAAATCCTATGTGAATGCATAGTAATGCATGACCTGACACTTTATGCACTTATAGTGTTGCTATAGGGATATGTTAGGTGTGTTCCTATCTGCAGGTCTGTGACTTCCATCACTGAGAAGCAGACATTTCATTTGAAATGCACCATGTGGATAAAGAGTGCATGACTCAGTCATTCATTGATGGCTTCACAATAATGTAATTCAAATGCTACACACCACTGGATTTAAACCCAGGACTGTGCATGTGTGTGTCAAAACTTGCTGTTTACAAAGCATTTAACAGACTGAGCTACTGAGTCATTGTGACAACATGTCTATTTGTGAAGGTATAAATGCACACATACAGTCTGTACCTCCATTATAACCATTATTATGTGCCTGGCTTCATAGGGCTGTATTTATCCACCAGAGTCCCAGCTGAACATGTATTTTGCCATTAATTTTATAGCAGGTGTATTTGTCCATGTTGCTGTTAAAAGTCCCAGTTTACCTGGCATTAGAGACCTCAGTTGCATCCATAGTGTTTGTCTGGCTTTCTAGTGGTGTAGTCTTGTACCTGTCTGGAAATTACACTACCAGTTTTTCCATTACTTTTTCAGCAAGTTTCTGCGATGCAGCTTGATGCTCAGATGTGCTTACACATGCTTAATTATGGTAACGTGCAACTTCTATCTTTTGCTTAAACCAGCTGCTTTAGTTAACAGCTGTGTGGTTTGGCAGGTTAATCCAGTGATCTGCAGATGTGATGGTCTTGGGTTTGAAAAAGAGGACAGGGGTTTATTTTATATGTGTTTATTATTATTTAAAACACATATATCAATATAGCTCAATATAACTGAGCTTAGCGATGCTGCGTGACGGTCATGCAACAAAATCTTTAAAGAAAAGAAAAAAGGGGAAATAGGACAGTGCTGAAATGGGATGCAAGCAGGGGGGAAAAGCATAGTAAAAGGTAGGTAGGTATGTGTGTGTTGATCTACTTTATGTGCAGAAAGGATGTAGGGAAGAACAATAGCTATTCATTTCTTGTACAGCAACAACTGTGCACTTTGACATAATTTATAGATTAATTTGGACTGTCACCCCCAGAGAGAGGGTTGAGGACAGCATAACTGCATTGTCAAGCCAATGGGACCAAATTATGTTTGTCCGGTGGACAAATGTGTGAAATGGAGAGCTATGTATGGGATGAGTTTTTTTTTTTTTTTTTTTTTTTTTTTTTTTTAGCAACAGGTGCCCTTTTTTTTAAGGCTAGAATGGAATGTTGGGGAAGGGACATAGGTACATGTGGGTGAGGTAAGTTGGGAAGGTGGGGAAGCTTTTGTAGACAGGCAAGACAGCAGATGGGGTAGTGTGTGATACAAGAGAGGGGTGAACACCTTGGATGGGGAGGGTGTTGTGGAATCCCAGTCTCAAGTACCTCCACAAGGTAGCAGCATGACTCAAGTCCCCATCCATGGGAATGTCAGCAAGGCTCCTTCACTGCCCCTGAGGTGGCAGTGGTGGAGGCTGGGCACCGGGGCGAGGATGCCCCACCAGGGTGGCCAGCATGTCCTCCATCCAGTGCAGGTGGTGTTCAAAACCATGGAACACAATCCTGCAAACCAAACCTGGCAGTTCATCACTGGGGACAACACCCCCTCCACCACCACTCCAAGAGGGGGGATGAGCCTTGTCCTGAGGGGTAGAACTACCTGACACTGCACATAGTGCAGGGGCAGCAGAGGGGACACCACCTGGCTGGCTCTCAGACATGCCAGGTCCAGGTGTTATGGCTGGAGGAGCCAAGGCAGGTGAATCACCTAGAAATGGCCTACCTTGTTGCGCTGTAGTAAATTAGATATAAAGATAAGTTAAGGTTAGTAATAACCAAACCAATCTTAGCATTAACATAATGGAACATAGTATTGATTAATCCAAATACATATTAAGGTATATTATATGGAACACAGCATTAACTAACATAACAGTAAGTATGTTAACAGCAAACCAGAATGAAATAACCTATAACGCCAACAAAACAGTTTAATAGAATATATTAATATTAAATCATAATAATAAATAGCATTAATAAATCAAAGAAGATAAGGGGTGGGGATAGAGAGGAAAACATGCCACTAATGAGGTTGCAGATGATATTAATACACAGACTGCTAATACATACTTCTCCAGTTGTGTAGTGTCAGTTGTGAGTACAGTGACTCAAACTCTTCTATAGATGATGTAGCACGTCCATACCTCTCAAGCAGTTAGCATGGAACAGTATGGGTCAAGCACTAATAAATGCAGTTACACAACTACACTGAACTGTTTCACATAATATGCACATACATGACTACCGAGGTGTCCTGTAAATGGATTTGCAAATACACTGCATTCCAGGTAATCATTTATCTGCTAATCACAGACCAGACAGATTGGGCGGTTGTCATTACATTACATAAAATTGTGACACTTGAAAGGTTTGTTTGTGTACATTAAGTAGACTATACAGCCATCATGTCTTAGTTGGCAGGCATGGGAGTAGAACCCAAAAGCTGTGACTGCAGGAGACATGTGCACATTATGTAACAACTGACTGGAGTGACATTAGAACAGACATGCAATGAATACAGCTCTACTGCATTTATTTCAACATATTCTTATGAAACCAGTCCTGCTTTACACTTTATTGTTATTGCTCCTTAGAATCTGTGAAGTACACACATAATATCTGCCCAGAACATGGGCTACCTTACCCATATACCTTGTTCCTGGAGTGGGTGGAATAAAGAGAATTATGTGACTGCCTGTAAGCTGCAGACAACCCTTAACCGTACTGTGAGTTGTACAATACATTTATCAGGCAAGTACTTTTCCTTTCTTTATTTAGTTGACTGCAGCAACATTAGAACAGACATGCAGTGACTACAGCCATACTGCACTTATTACAGCACATCAGTTATCAACCCACAATCCTGCTTTACACCTTATTGCTTATTGTTATTGGTATTGTTTATTGATTATTGCACTACAGTTATCAGAAAATATCTGTACTTGCCACACTCATGGTGCATCCTGGCCAGGCACCTGGTATGAAACTGGACATTTTGAGCCCATTCAGCTGCAGCTGCTGGATGAGAAGCACACCATTATGCAGGGTCTATATTACAATGTCAAACACACAGGAGTCTGACCGTTGTAATATCCAACCTAAATGTTTGAAATATGAAAATAGCGAAGTCATGGCAGACCGATTTTTTTTCCCAGGGAGAAAAATTGGTGGGCCATTTTTGGGGCTTTACTATTTCCTCCACTGTGGTGCGGTCTCAGAATTGGTATATTTAAATGGGGGGGGGGCAAAGCCCCCCACATTAGTTTAAGATTAAAGTGTAAGTGTTTTTTTTTTTTTTTTGTACCAGAACAGCGATTTTTTTTCCCTGGGAAAAAAATCACTGATCTATGTTTTCATAATTCGAACTTCATGGTTCAATATTACATCGTTCGAACTCCTGTGAGTTTGACAATGTAATATAGACCCAATTATGCATACCAGTTTTGCACAGATTCAGCTTGTATTTTAGTAAAGTAGTGACAAATTTACTTACATATCTGTGGGGCATGCTGATCTCTAGCCCCTTGGACCCAGGTGTCCAAGGTTCCCCTCTTCCTTCACTTCAGGTCATCATAGTGGTGACAACACTGCTCACCAGTTGCGGGATACCAGTAGCACTGGTAAGATCCCTGGCCAACCGATCCCAGGCTTCAACTTTACAGTCTGAGTCCTGGTAATTGCCCTGCAACAGCCGGGGTTTAAAGTTTCGGACCAGGAGTCCAACAAACACTCTGGACTCCTGCACACCCTACCTCTGTGCCCAAAAGCATGCTGTCTCACCAACAGGCATGTAGACAGGTTAATAAGACTCCCGCCCTTACATGTCATACTGCAATATTCAA
>NC_056725.1:1646537007-1646604507 GCF_019279795.1 Protopterus annectens
CAATGTGATTATCAAAGGAGACATGACTATCTACTTGAGTCCCCAGATCTCTTATTACATCTTCCGTATTTAGGGGACTACCACCAATGTGGTAGTTTGTGGGTACTTTGTTTTTTCCAAAGGGAATGACTATGCACTTTTTGGTGCCTGTGTCAGTCTGAGAGTCAATTATAGCTCCTAGTTTGCAGTCATCTGTGAACTTGGTCAGCCATAGTCCTCCTGTGCTTGCCTGTACCTCTGAGAAGTATATGCCAAACAGGAGGGAGTCCTAGGACTGAGCCCTGGGGAACAGCACTTGTAACCAGTTTAGAGTAAGACCTAGCTTCCACAACTCTCACCATGTGGGTTCTGTTCATGAGCCAGTTGGCAACCCATCTCGTGACGTAGGGGTTTATGTTCAGGCTGGTGAGCTTGTCTATAAAATCAGAATAGGGAATGGTGTTGAAGGACTTTGCAAGGTCTAGGTAGGCTGTGTGTACCATCTTTCCCTCATCTATAGGCTTGGGAACTGTCTCAAAGAAGTCCACTAAGTTTAGGAGGCATGATCTGCCCTTAACAAAACCATAATGGGTAGGGTCCAGTATTTGGAGTTTCCCAATGTCTCTGTTAATGAGTTCCATGATGATGCACTCCATAGCCTTGCCGACCAAGCTAGTCAGGCTTATAGGGTGATAGTTCCTGGGGTCTGTTTTGGCTCCAACTTTGCAGACCAGAATAACCATTGCTGTGCACCACTCTATGGGTACATAGCCTGTGGAAAGGCTGAGTTTGAACAGCATGTTTAGTTGAGGGGTTAGTTCGTCTTTGAGCTCATGTAGGATGCAGCCTGGGACACTGTCCAGTCCCATTGATGCTGTGTTTTTGGCTTTGGAGAGGGCTGTTTTAACCTGAGTGTATGTTATTTCAGGGGATCTACATTCTTCTGGTATGGCTATGGGCCCTTTTGGGGGAGAGAGGGGGGTGAATTCTGCACTGAACCTTTCTGCCAGGATGTTGGCGATATTGGTCGGTTCAGTGTATTTTGTGCTATTCTGCACTAACTCCGAGCAGATCTGAGCATTGCCACTTAGATTCTTGACATAGCTAAAGAATGCCTTGTGGTTATCTTTGGACTCCTTGGCAATTTTTCTTTCAAAGCTCGCCTTGGATGATTTTATGAGGGATCGTAGTTTCTTGCTGATACTGATCAGGGATGTCTTCCCTTCTTGAAATTTTACTCTTTTCTGTACTAGTTTCCTCCTTCTATTATATAGCTTATTTATGGCAGGGGTCCACCAGACTGGTTTCCTTTTCTTGGAGGAGTGAGTCTTGGTTTTGCTTGGGATAGCACGATCCATGCATTCTTGTAGGTGCCTGTAGAATGCATTAGTAAAGGATTTTGCAGCTTAGACAGCATTACACTTTGGCATGGGGGCTTTGAAACTTTCCACCTTGGTCTTAAGTAATGTGAAGTTTGCTTTTGAAAAGTTTTTTTCTGTGGTTTTCTTGTCCGGGGGTGGGGGTGGAATGTGGATATCCAAAGTGATTTGTTTATGCTCAGATCTAACCAGCAAGAGGTTGGACTCTGGTGTGGAACACTGGTCTCCCATGTTGGTGATGACCAGGTCCAATATTTTGTCACCTCTGGTGGGAGTGTTGACCAGTTGATCCAGGACATTTGAGTTTATAAATTCTAGGAAATGTTGGGCAAGGGAGTTAGTACTTGAGGAGTTCTCCCAGATAATGTTTGGGTAATTGAAATCACCCAATATTAGGGTGTTTGGTAGGACTGTTATGTTTCTCAGTGTTTTCAGAAATGTGGAATGGGGGTCCTGGGAAATGATGGGTGATCTGTAGCAAGCTACAATTTTAATTGCAGTTTTGCCTGCTGTTAGTTGCAAGTGGATGATCTCTGAAGCATCATGCTGTACCACTAACCTGGAGGTGTGGGTATCCTTGATGAATATGGAAACACACCCCGCCTTCTGTATTTCAGTCCGGGTTCTGTGGCTGAAATGTATGATATGAGTTGTAGCCTGGTAGTGCTGGGGTGCTCTCTGGAGCCTTAAACCAGGTTTGTGTTACTGCACATATATTGATTTTTTTCCATACTGAGGAGTGCCTCGAGTGCGTGCATTTTGAGGTTTAGACTTCTGGCATTGAGTAGCATTACCCTCAGTTTTTTGTTACTTGTGCTATTTACGGCGGTGGGTTTGTCTTTTGAGCCTTGCCTAAAAAAAGCACTATGGGGGTGGCAAGAGCCTTGACCAGTATTCAAAAGCCTAAGGGTGACAGGTGCAAGCCATCTCTAGTGAAGCAGCGTGGCTTGTCGAGCATGTCATCCCAGGTGGAAAGACACTGGATCCCCTTTGAATGACACCAGAAAGTTAGCCAATTGTTGAAATTGATATTTTTTTTCTTTATACCGTGGTATCATTCTTTGTGAGGGCAGGATGCTTCTCAGGGTCAGAGTCGTACTGACCTGGGCTATGTGATCAGAGAGCTCTTCCATGTCTCTTTTCAGTTAGTCCAGGGAGGTATGTCTCAGGTCATTCACACCAATATGGACAATGACAATGTCATATTTGTACTTGTTCTGGAGTGACCTGAGTGCTTTTGTTTTGTGGCAGATCCTGGCACTCAACAGGCAGCTAACAGTAACCTTCTCCTTATTCAGCCTAGTGAGTGGGATGTCAGTGTGCCTGACTTTAGAGTCACCTATTACTAGTATGTTGGGTATGTTATTTTGCCTTAATGGCTGTGATTGCGTGGCACACTGGTTTTATGAAGTATGTGTTTCATGGTTTGTGTTGGGGGGTGCAGGTTGCTTTGATGTCTGCTTTGGAGGTCTCTGTTGCTTTTGCAGATTTTTATTTAGAGCCTCCGAGTATGTTTTCATGTATTTATGTGTGTTTTTTGCTGGTGGTGGTTTAATTGGTCTATGTGAGACTGGTGGTGTGATGCAAATATTTCCCTTCTCCTTTTGACTGTCTGATCCAGTCTTGGGTTGAAAGAGCTTAGCCTCCACTTTGGCTGTATAATTACATCTCTCTCATGTATTAGTGTTTGGTGGTATGAGGAGAGGGTTGTCTGTGTACATGAGGCAGTTGTAATATTGCCTCAAAATGCCCAAATTCACCAATTGGACTGGAGAGTACACCTGAAACTGCCCTTTGGACATACCTGGATAGGTACAGTGAACTGTTTTACTGAATGGCTGGTAAGGTCAAATAGAGAGCCTTGTCCTTCTGTACAGTATGGGGGGGTCTAGTGCTAGGGTTTATAAGTGCTTGCTATGAGTTTTGAGCAAGTGCTGGGCTGAGAAATGAATGGCTCGATTGCTTAAGTTGAAGGTTTGTCTAGTTCCAATTGAAAATTTGAAGAGGAGACTTTGTGGAGGCGGGAATAGTTATACCCTAGCTAACCGGCACTGCCCGGCGTGCAAAACCGGGCAAATGCATTTTTTTATAGCAGGGAAATGAAAGAGATAGAAATTAACCCAAAATGGCCAATAAGCTACTAATTTCTGGGCTGAAATCACTCTTCCAGAGACAGTTAGGCTTCTCAAATCTCCCCTCTCTCACAGGTGAACAAAGAAACTTCTTTCTATCCAAGTAAGGTATGGGGAAACACAGAGATTTGTAACACAGCCCTGAATTCAGCTCTAACCTGCGAACTGTACTATACTAGCTTAGAAAGGTGGGAAACAAGTATATATATATATATATATATATATATATATATATATATATATATATATAGAGTGCAATTTATATGTGTATATATATATATATATATATATATATACACATACATATATATATATATATATATATATATATATATATAAATACATATATATATATATATATATATATATATAAAATGAACAGACTGATTTAAACAAGTTACCCAATTAACCAGAAAAAAGCTCAAAACTGAGCCCTGTTCCAGCAGTCTTCAATCAAACAAGTTCTAACTGCACACTTCTGCCACTAGGGTGCAGGGGAAACGTCTCCAAAAAAGATGGCCTGGATCAGTGCTCAAGTTATACAAACAAAGCTAGATTTAGCAGGCCTGAATCTGGTCTATGCTACAGCAACAAGGTGCACCAGTTTCAGAAAGAAACAGTTCAAATAAGCAGGCACATTAAGGCTGTGACCAGAAATTCCCAGCTCAGAAGGGCAGAATCCAGCCTCTCCTCCCACAAGAGTGCAGACCACAAACCTTCTTAATGTAGAATAACTGGGCTGAAGCCCAAGTGCTTAAATCAGAACTAATACACTTTTAGAATAGCAGACACTGAACATTCAATCAGCAGTTCCCAGCTTAGAAGGATGTAAGCTACCTGTCCTGCCACAACAGTGCAGACCACAAACCTTCTTAATGTAAAACAACCAGTATGAAGCCCAAGTACTTAAACCAAAAGATTTAGAATAACAGTTACAATTTAATCATGCTACTACCAAGCAGTAACAAATGCAGCAGAATAAATAAAATTGAGTACTTTTAAGAAGAGGTAAAAGCAAAATAAAGCAGGAGGAAACACAAATACAGTAAAAGCAGATGAATAAAGTGCAATATGTTTTTGTTAGTAAAGTTCAAGGAGAGAGGAAGGAAGAACCTAAGTGGGTTGGGCTTCTCAAATCTTCTCTCTGTATTAAGTAGAGTGAACATTAGACTCAGAATATGATCTCACTGTACTTGGTTAAGTGGGCAAATGAGATGGACCCAGGAGGAGTGTTTAAATACAGACTTACAGGAGGGGCGGGCAATTCCATAGCCACCAACACTAACACCAAGACAAGAACAGGGAGGGTGGGTGAGGAACTAACTGCAGAAAGACACACAGCACACTATTCAGTGAAATAATTAGATAACAGAACAAATGAAATACAGTACTTTGAAAACTGCAACTTTGTATTTAACAGAAGACTAAAATACAGTACTGCAAGTTCACACTTAACTTCAGCTTCTAATGGAGGTGATTGTAGCCAACCAAGTCTCTCAGAAGTTGAGCATAAAATGAATTCTCAAACTTTGTGGATAGCACTTTAAGTATAGAGGAAGCCCTCTAGGCTAACAGTTAAATATCAGATAACAAAGAAGTGAGAAGACCACCACACCCTCTTACAGCAGAGAAACACACAGCACACTATTCAGTGAAACAATTAGGTAACAGAACAAATGAAATACAGTATTTTTAAAACTGCAAGTTTGTACTTAACAGAAGACTAAAATACAGTACTGCAAGTCTGCACTTAACTTCACCTTCTAATGCAGGTGATTGTAGCCAACCAAGTCTCTCAGAAGTAAACACTAGAAACAATTATCCTGAGGTGAAGAAATCATTACCTAAGTAACACAGGCACCACATAGAGAACTCTCAGTGACGTAGTGCCACACGCACAAATGTACCTTCATCTGCACTTTCACTCACACCTAAGAGGAGTCACTCTGACTCCAAGCCCATATCCATAAGAACTTTAGGGGATAGGACAGCAGATGTCAAAATACGACTTATAGTAAGTGGACTCCTTAAATAGACATGTCAATGTTCCATGTACAAGTCTGAGAATGGATAAGGTCACAGTCATCTGTCTCTTACTTAGGTCCCTGCACCCCAAATAAGGTTATAACCTTATTGCCTACATCAGGGTAAAGAACATTCAATGCTGTACCATAGGGGAGATGCAGAGAGACATGGATGAGCTTTCAATTCATGTGTCTAGCACAAGAAAGACACTTATTGTGGGTATTATACTTCCATCTCTGAGAATGATTCCACAATTTCAAAACAAAATAATTGACTTCAACAATCTAACTAGTTTAATTTCAATGGGATCTAGTGTTTTTCAACAGGTGCTGATCATCAGACCAGTCTGTTTCACAAGGCATGGTCTATAGTTTTTTCTCTCTCTCTTCAGTGATACCGAATATTGTCTAAAGTCTTTTTGTCTGCTCCATATGATTTTTTTAGACAAGGTGCATCTCATGGGAATTCCAGCTTAGGAAATTCTAGTCTGGCTTACATTATGTTGTTATGTTTCAACACCCTAGCATCTGAATAAAAATATTAAATCCTGAAGCTTTACTGAGATTTGATCACACACATATGTGGAGATCTGCAGAATCTTGGTTTCAGTGTACTGATAACATGCTTGTCATTCCATGTTACTGTGTCATACACTTATTCAGGCCATCTGGGAGCAATAGGAATATATAACTGTATTTATCTGCTCCCACATTTCCACTTTCAAAATCCCTCATTACACAAAAATGGAACTCTTACGCAAGTTACTCACATTAAATAAAGCAGAATCCATCCATCCTCCATCCATCTTCAAACCCTTTTACCATTTTTGCACATGGAGATGGGGTGTCACTTCAACAGTGGCAATCATCTAGAGTCAAGGTTTACACCGCTGGGTAGCTAATCCTGCCGTACCACACCCTTGCACACACACTCACTTCTAGGGCCAGTTTAGAGTGTCTATCCACCTGCTACATGTCTTTGGAATGTGTGAGGAAAACAGAGTTTTTATATTGTACAATATCATTGTTTGGCTGTTAGTGTTAGCTGTTTTCCTTGACTGGAGTGGATGCATTTTGATGATTGATGTTTATTATATATGAAGTTCTAAGATTGATAAAAATAAATGTGGTAACTGCAATATAGCACTAACTACTGTGACATATTAATAAAAAAGGAAACATCTACCAAAATGATACCCATGGTTACAAAAAGAGCTAACTAAAGTATGTCATCCTAACTAAGCAAGAGCTTAGAATATCTAAACCTACTCAGCCCAGTATAGTTATCCCAAAAGGGACACCCTGTTCAGGAAATTTACCTTTAAGAAATTAACAATCTAAACAATAAAAGCTATGGACCTTGGCCAAAGCAATTGCTGCAATATTGCCAACTAAGGATCACTGTCAGTATCTACTGGTGACCATGATATTGAACATGACATGTTTAATTCCATATATATATTAATCACAATAATTCCATTGAAGCCAGTGCTAAAATCTAGAAGGTTAAAATAAAATAAATAATACTCCTCCCCAGGATTCACAAATCCTCCGTGTAAGACTAAATTAGTCTTACACGGAAACGCCAGTCTAAGAGTAAGACGGCAGCGTGCCATGCATATTAATGAGGGCACGCTGCCTTAACTCTAAGGCTAACACGGAGCATGCACGAGTGCAGGGGGCATGTCGGACTGCCAAGCAGTCCAAAAATCCACGCCCCTGCAAGTCTCTCAACTGGGAAATGTCAACTGACATGAGCGAGTCCACTCAAATGTGTACATACCCAACACTACACTCCCCCACATTCTAAACCCCTGTACAATTATAAAATGTAAAACTTTTATTTTTTTTTTTTTTTTTATTATTCCCGATATAGCTGCCCGTATTTCCGCGTGTTTGCTCGGGTTTGCCCATTGCCTAGCTACAGTTAGCAGTTTAGACATCGAAGAGGATAATAAGAAACTTATATGCAAATTAAGCAAAATAGCAGTAGCGTAGTGGTAGAGCCTTCTCACAAAGTGGAGGCATTCCCGGTTCGAGTCCCACCACTCCCCTTTCTATTTTCTGTTAGAAATCTGTATATAAAAATAATTCCTGACATTTATCTTTTAAATTTTAGTAAAAGGCATTGAAATGGCCTATGTAGTAGTGAACGAATTTTATATATATATAAGAAGGTGAAATGGTTATGCATACTGATGAATGCATAAGTAATGCATCTTAAGCAATGTGAGCACTGCTTTAACTAGTGCAATAGCTTTGCACGGAGCTGCGCATCACGCAAACTAGCGCAAACAGAACATGTTTTCGCATAGCTGCGCACCGCGCTAACTAGTGCAATGTCGGGCAACGTTGAGCAACGTATAGCACCGTAGAGCAAAGTAGAGCAACGTTGGGCAAAGTTGAGCAAAGTCGGCTAAACACAGCCACACCTCCTAGCCGGTCTGGCCAGTAGTAAAATAAAAAGCAATGACAGGCCTCGAACCCGGGATACTGTGCACCATAATCACAGTACTGAACCACTAAGCCATGACAGCTTTTCATAAGCATGCACTTTCAACACAGACATACATATCAGTGGAAGTTTACCCACTGGTAAGCAGGTGTGCCTTCAGCTGAGTTTTTTCAAAACTGGCCAATCACAAATAAGTGTGGGAAATTATGCATATTTAAGCTACATAGGCGGGAATACTTGCCATAACTGGTTGTAGCTCCCATCTGCAGGCAGCAATGGCCGGTGATGGAGAGGGTTCTCGTTTTCTAGCGAAGCGTTGGGGCATTGAGGTGTCAAAAGTAATGGTTTGGCTCCTTGTCCATAATCATGACAATAGACTCCTGAGGGGCCAGTAGCAGGGCACCCAATACAAAGTGGAAGCCTGGGACTGTCTAGCTCATGAACTCACCAGTGCCACAGGTGTCCCTCAGACTGGTGAGCAGGTCAGACACCACCACGCAGACCTGAAGAGATGCAAGGTGGGTCAACTAGACCAGTGGATCCAGGAGGCCCGTGAGATGGAAAATGCCCCACTACTGAGTAAGTAGCCATGGAATTAAGTATGTAAGAATTGCTATTCTAGTCTATAGTATGGATAGGTATGTCTTAATATCACTTCATTTACTTCACAGCTGCAGGTGTCCGTCCTGCGAATCAGCAAGCCTATGCAGATAGGCTGCTAAGGCTGCACCACCAGGCAGGTTAATAATTATTCAGCTTGTACTGTTATGTAAAATAAATGAGAGAGCCTGAAAAAAGTGTTTTAACACAATAAATAAAGGTATAATAATTCTCTAATAATTATTCTGCATGTACTGTTATATAAAATAAATGAGAGAGCCTCTAGAAAAGTGTTATAAGTCTTTAATAAATGTATAATTCTTGGAGTGTGTCTGTGTCATTTTCTTTGATATGTTGTTGTACTCTTGCATTATAGAAATAGTACTGTTATATTAAGCGCTGTTAACACACAGTTGGGTAGGCCCATATGACGTGGATGAAGGCAGTGCCAGTAGTACATGTAGGGGACATATAATCGCAGTTAATAGGAATGTAGTGTAAACTAGAAGGATATATAAGTTGTTAATGGAGCTATCATTTTCCACCCTACTGTATGTTTATAAAAAATGCAATTCCACACCTCAATGGGTATGTCTAATCTCAAAACATTTGTTGGGACATATGTCCTATTGGTTTATAAATATCTGCATTTATTTCGATGCATGTGCCTGTTCAAATACCACAATATCGGTGGCCTGTTGCCATCAATTAAACCTGCATGCTGTTGTAATGTCCACTGTTGTTCTATATATGCATATGTCATGCTTGCTGTTCAACTGTTGGAACTCTGGTGTGTTGAGTTAATGGGAATACTTCTGCATGCTGTTATAACTAATTGGGAATGCTGTTGACTGTTACTAACCCATATTTTCATGAAATCCTCCTAAACATAGAACGTATGGGAAGGCCTGTCCCAGCGGACCCACCTGTCCCACCTCAGCTGGCGATGGCACCTGGCACCAGCAGGTCCGGTGCCCAGCCTGGGACCTCCTCCTCCATTGGCCCTGTGCCACCTTTGGGTGGAAGTGCTGCAGGGGATGGGGCTCGTACCCCCCATGCAAGCGTGGGCGGAGGAGGGCCACCTATCACCCTCTGAACGGTCCGGGCTGTGGTGCGTATGGAGATCGAGCGTTCTGTCGCTGATCCTCTATGCCAGCTTGAGGCATGAGTGGCGTGACTCACGGGTGAGCCTGCCCCTGCTATGCAGCCCCCAGCACAGCCACCCTCTGGGCTGTAAAGGTGCAGTGGTGTCTGCCCATGGGTGGGGATCTCAGTTCCACTGTTGCCATCTGAGGGCTCATGGGCTAGCGATTTCCATCCTTCCTCGTCAATGGTGTTCATCCATCATATGTGTCATATTCCACCCCTGTATGCATCTTGTTTGTCTTGTCTATTTACCTCCCCAACCTACCTCCCCAAATATACCTACATCCCCTACCCCACATTCCACTCTCACCTGAAAAAAAAAAAAGGGCAATCTGCTCCCAAAAAAAAATTACACCCAATACATAGCTGCCCATTTTGCACGCATGTCTGCTGGACACATAAACTGATATTTAATTGGCAGTACAACATACTTTGTTGTCCTCACCCCTCTTTCAGGGGTGGAAGGTTTCATATTTCCCTCCAAATTTATTGCATATGCACAGCTGTTTCTGTTAAAGAAATGGGCAGCTATGGACCTTCCCTACACCCGTCCTGTGAATCCCGAGCTGTTTTCCCTACTGTCTTTCCCTCTTTGTACCCCTTTTTCACCACTTTCCTATCTCCCCATTTTCTTTTCTTTCAAAATATCAGTGGGGTTAGCGGTAGTAAGCACTATTAAGCAGTATTTTGCGGGTTTGCATGAGTGTGCACTTGTGTGCGCTTAGCTAAGCATTGCTAAGCATTGCTAAGCATCATGCAAACCCACGCAAACATGCTTACAACTGCTTAAAAGTGCCTTAGTCACTCTGTATGTCAGGGCCCTTGTTCTGCTCAGCAGCAAAATGAACCACCTCTGTCAGTCTCGAACCCCAGACCTTGGACACACTAGAATGCATGAAGTACCACTAAGCCATAGTAGACATACAGCAAGTTGGTGATGAAATAAATATATCATGCATCAGAATGAGTGAATGCAAAGGAAAAATAGGAATGCCATAACACAAATCTTGTTCTGTGGATCTTTACCAGCAGTTGTTGTGGAATTGCATTACATGACTGTGAAAAGAGAACCAGCCATTCTAGTAGGAAATAATGTTACAGCAGCACTTTACAACCCCCACACAGTATCATAGCAGGACAAAAACTGACATATCTGATTAGGGCAGAAGCCATACTTCCTAACTGTGACTAATTTTCAGGGATGTCCCTGATTTTGAAACAAATTTTAGCTGTGTCCCTCTGAATCCCTCTGAAAAGTACCGACGTTAGGCAGAAAGGTGGGGAATTACACTTAATGAATAATGACAATAAGTAAGAGTTAGACACTGCTTGTACTTCAGAAAAGGTGTATTCATCCATATGCTCTGGTTCTCTCAAAGTCTCAACTTAATGTCTCTAATATTTTAAAGGTGTACCTCACTTTTACATACATTTCCCTGAGTCTGTTCAAATATGTACCTGAGTGTTTCAGATGCCTGGCAGAGGCAGAAACACACAGGCATATCAGCTTTTCTGCTGTTACACACTGTGCAAATAGATTTGGAAGGAGTTCCAGAAGCATACCCTTATGTAGGAGTACAACACAATAATACATAATGCTCTCTGTACTTCTGCACCCCTACCCAAATGTACAATATACCTGTGTGTTCAGGTCCTACCAAGGATGTAGGTAGGCATACTCAATACTGAAATTTGTCCAGTTTTCTTGAGCAGCCTGTGCTAATGTCAACACTAAAAAAGCACAAACTGTTCAGAAGTAAGTAAATTAATATTCACAGTATAGCAGTTCACAAACAGTTCATGTGCCACAAAAATACATCTCAATAACTACTTTTGTATGGCAGTTAATTGTATAATTAGAAAAGAAAGTACATACTCCCATGTATCTTGTGTTAGCATTTGGAGGGATGAGTACAATTCTACACTGACAAGTGTGCACTGGAAGCAGCAACATTCAGGTCTGAGTACAACATTCAAATCACTGGCTACACCCCTGGCTTCAGATATAAGAAATATACCAACCTTCTGACGTAAACAACGATGTCCACAGCAAACAAGCATGATCCCCATTTTGGAAAGCTGAAAGGGCTATGCCTACCTGAGTTAGCAATTTATAGCATTGGGTTGCTATGACAGTGATAACTGCAATTACCACACAGCAGGCTGCATGCAATTAGCAAATGGTGGCCACCAATTGGTGCAGAGTGCATGTGCAAATACCTAAAAAAGCAGGCTGCAATTGCTGCCTACAAACTCAATCACACTATTGCAGAGATTGAGAGAGAGACAGAGAGAGAGACAGAGAGAGAGAGAGAGAGAGAGAGAGAGAGAGACAGTGAAAAGCAAAAGGAAAATGGAACATAAATAATACCAACTCATACAAAGGAAAGGTATGTAACAGATATGTATTTACTGGCATGTAGTAGATGTTTTTGAAGAGTACTCTACATAATGTGAACCATTCATATGTGGCAGCAGTATGTATCTATGCACAGATGTCCTGCTTAACTACTGCCATGGACAATTCAGTGTGTAGCTGTGTGCAGTGGGACATAACTGTGAAATATGTAGCTCAGCATTAAGTGTCAAACATCTGATTCAGGTTATCTGTGTTCTGTCTAGTAGTGAGCACAATGGCTGTTTGGGGGATTAGCGCAAACATTTATATAAACATGGTTGTGACAGAGTAACACATGTATGATAGTCATATTAAAGTTTATCTTAGCATTGGCAACTGCTGTACCACATTATCTAGCATTTGTAGCTATATATACCCCCTCTAATGTTACTGTGTGTTCACATGTGACACCTGTTCATGTTGCAGCAAGGCTCAACAGTTCAGCTGTGACGTCCAGGGACTTGCAACAGTGTGGACCTTGTGTGTGTATGGCACACACATGAGGAGATATATATATATATATATATATCTATATCTATATATATCTAAATATATATATATATATATATATATATATATATATATATATATGTGTGTGTGTGTGTGTGTGTGTGTGTGTGTGTGTGTGTGTCATATATATTAACATCTGTATATGTGCATAGAGCAAGGGACATATTGCAACTGTTTGTGAAGGGAGGACATATATATGTTGGTGAAGGTTGTTTTGTGCATATTTGTATGTAGGTTTTAGTGTGTGACAAACAAGACAGCATACAGTGCTGGTATATGACATGTGGTGGTTAAACACTGTGTGTGTTTTGTTCAGTTTGCAATGTTGCAGCCAGTGAAGCCTGCTAAAGCTACCTGGGCTGAGAACACTTTCAATGTATTTCTCACAAGACTGTGCAATATTATTACATTACTGTATACCTCACATCCTTTGTATAACTGATATTCCCACCATGGAATGTGGACTGTATATGTGCCTATATGTATATGTACACCAATGGATGTGTATATGTATGTGTGTGTATATATATATATATATATATATATATATATATATATATATATAGAGAGACAGTCATATATAGTCATACACACCCACATCTACTTGTTGCAATAGATTCTATATAAAGTTGACTGAGTGTGATGGTCAATGTGTTGGTGAATGTGTCAAAGATGTGTATTTGTGGGATAGCTTAGTGGGAAACTGTTTCTGTCATGGTATTATGTGTCCTTGCTTTGATCCCAGCAAAAGCTGTGTATGCTGTTGCTAGGCAGATAAAGCACTATGGCATGCAGTCTGATGTAGTCCCTTGGTGTTAACTGGGGTGTGTCATTGGAGGCTAAAGCACTACATGTATGCTTATTGATTGGTACTGATGTTGAATCCAAATCCTGTATGAACTGTAGTACTACTTGAAGCTGTAGGCCTAAACAGCAAAGTATGGTGTATGTCCACATTGCTTGGAACCCCTGCTTTGTGTGGTCCCTGTAGTCCTCACAGATTACATTCCTCAGGCTTAAGGTTTTGTAAGTACTGACACACAGTACTGTATGGTACACACGTAAAGCTTATCTGGGTTGTCATACCTTTGTGTCTTGTAATTATGTCTGATGTGTGTGTGGGTATGCCTGTAACATGTCCTCTGTCATATGTGTGTTACAAGATATAACTGCGTGTCTAGCAACATTTATAGTTTACTACAGCAGTATGCCACCTATATCCACAATTGTGCACATATTTTGGCCACGGGTTTGCCATCAACAAGTTATGTGGTATAATGGTAATACTGTAACTGGACTTTACAAACATTGCGATGGATGACATATTTCTTTATGCATTTGCTTGATCTATACCTTCTGTGGCTAGGTGGTGCATTGTGTCGCATACAGTGTGCCATGTACTGTTGTATAGTCTTATATAGTGATTTTATTTTGTTGCTGTGCAGAACATGGTTTATTATATAGAGCGTGCCAGGCACTTTCAAGCACTGATAAGTGGTATTGAAAGTGTTTAATCTCAGTCAGCTAATAGGTTGCTATATATGGCAGTTCAGTGATATATGTACTGTATAATGTTAAGTGTGCCATACGACTTGCTCAGACATATTTTTTCTTTGTCTTCCAGGGATCATGGCCCACCATCGTAATCCCAGCTACAGTACTGCTGAGGATGACATTATTACCAGCTGTCTGATTCTGCACTACAACCTACTATTCTCGAGAACCAGCCAAGACCAGCATGAGCGTACTGCACTGTGGCAAGATGTTGTCTGGAGGGTAAATGACATAGGCATGCATAACCGGACATATGAGCAGGTACGCCATCACTGCAGTGATTTACTGAGACATGTCTGTCAGCGTGCTTCTGATATCCGTAGACAACAGCTTGCAACAGGTGGTGGGGTTAACATCCACACCCCCTCACCAGAGTGGAGGAGCTGCTCTTGAGCCTGGTGGCACCTGCCCAACAATAACAACAGCAGACATTTACCTTGATGGAGGTTGGGACCACCCAGCAAGAACACATGGAGCATGCAGGTAACATGGCATATCTGTAGACTACTGTTACCTCTATTGGTAGATCCTGCATATGTGAGATATGTACTGTGTAGTTAGAAGATGTGGAGCCTGTTGTTGTGCAATACTAATCATTTGGAACATAATCTATAGGCCTGTGAATGTAAACTGTTGTACTACTGTAAGATTGCAAACCCACAGAACAATGCCACAGTTGTCGACACTGACAAACTGTCTCATATCCTTTAAGGTCCCTCTGGTGTGACAGCAAGGCAGCGGACACATGCTGGTGAGTGTGTTCTACATTTATTATTGCAAATAAAAAGTGCATGTCATAGTTAAGATGTAGGCCATGTACACATGTAACACACCTATGCATAATGCATGCTGTGCATGTTTGCTGTGAGACTACACACATCTTAGTAATGTGATTAGCTGCCTCAAACACATGCAATACACAGACCATCTCAAACAAATGTGGCTACACTATAGTGACCATTGGATAGGCAGAGTCGATACGCATGCACACAACATACACAACTATGTCATACACAGAACATGTTAACATGCTACACATGGAGTATTCACAAACCCTCTATGAAGTCACACTCCAGTATTCCAAATATCATCCACACAGCACACATAATATACCTGAGGGGTAGAGGCCTATCATTTGGCAGTGAAACACACTGCAACACACAACACATTCATGTCAGGCAATGCTCCTTATTGGCCTCCTTACAAACCCATGTAACAACTGGCTGTGAAATGGTGAATGTAGCCATGGTAGTGCAGTTCTGGTACAGCATGATAGATGCTAGTTTGGAACACATTTGTAGCCTTGAGTAACCACATGATGCTTCATGATGATGACTTATAGTACTACACCCCATCCAGTTATTGTAACCACAGTACTACACATAGCTTTCATTGCTATACACCTCAATGTTGTGTGTGTGCAAACATATGCACCTATAAACAATATGCATATCAATCACCATTTGCTCAACCGACACATATATGTCTTGTAATGCTATTGAGTGGCTAGGTCATATGACACACATTGGGTATGTGTGATGTTTAAATATGCATTTGTGTTTTAGCATACCATGTCATGGATGACACTGGCATGTCCACAATATGATCTACACTCACCATAACTACTGTACATTGGCTATGTGGACCAATGGTATTCCATCAGTTATACATGCACCACTGATCTTGTGTGTATACACATCATGCATGAGCTAAAACTGTGTCCACAATTATTTGCTAAACGCACAGAGGCTCTAATCAGAATTGGATATCTATGTGACACACAGATACACATCCAGCCATGGTATGTATACCTGTGAGTGATGGTGCACAGTACATTAAAGAGTTTTTAATACTTGCACAGCAATGTTGTGTCCATGTATACATTGCATTCCAGGGGGAGGCCAATTACCGAACAACAAAACACATGCATCAAAGCCATGTATACTGTTAGTAACAAGGACTGTCTACACTCGCACTGCATGCTGTTGAGCAACACATGTCCTGCATGCTGACATGTGTGATATGACTGTTTGGCTTGTGATACTGTACCCCACTATCAACTGCTATCGAGTATGTTCTGAGATTGCTGGTGGTGTGTGTTTGTGTGTGTGTGTGTGTGTGTGTGTGTGTGTGTGTGTGTGTGTGTGTGTGTGTGTGTGTGTGTGTGTGTGTGTGTGTAAAATGTGTTTCCTGTTTTACTCTCATAGGTGCTGAGGTTGGGCTGGTTCAGTGCAGCAGAGAACCTGATGTCACTGACACAAATACTGATAATGAGGATAGGTGTGTTGAGGCACAGGCATGTTTGTCAGGGTCTGTTGTTGGGCCACCAACTGACAGTACACAAGTCTCCACCCCATCCATGCACACAGTCATACTGCCTGTAAAACCATCATCACCAATGCCCTTAGCAGAGGGACAGTGTACAGTCGGCAATGGCCAGGACAGTGTGGTATCTATGGCACATGCATCAGGACACAGCAGCCATAGCCAGATGTCTGGAATGGTACCACATAGGCAGATGTCCAGGGATTCTCATCAGAACACTGCTGGTCATCATGCCCCTAGCAGACGTGCTACAACTCTTACAACCACACACATGTTCCAGGCTGTCAGGAGGCATTGGCACGTATGGAGTGGTACACCAGACAGGGACTAAGGGCACAGAGGGCTCATAACACCTCTGTAAATGACAGTATCCGTGACCTAGCAGGTGCCATATGTACTTACACTGAGGTCATTGAGATGTTGGGGTGAGACATTAGATGTCCTCCACAATGTCATGTCCATGTGTCAGGACAGTGCGTGACAGTTGAGACGTCGACATGGACATATGCCAGCAACATCATCAGCTGGCAGTCGCCGTGGACGTCCATCAAGTCATAGCCGCTCCCGTAGTGCCAGTACCAGTCCCAGGAATGTTGGGGGGGGGCTGTCCATAGACCGTCCTAGAAGACGACATGCACATGGCTCTGGCCAGTCCCAGCAGGGACCTGGATCCAGTGTCCATATGTCAACCTCTGAGGATAGTACCCAGTCTGGATTAGTACCTGATACTGTCTGTAGCACCCCTGCCAGGCACAGGTTCCGTATCCGTGGCCAGAGACGGTAATCTGTAAAGCCTGCCAGGTACAGTCTGTAGCTATCCCACAATCCCTATATATGGCAGCCACATGGTGGAACTTTGTGCATGCAGACACACACACATAAACCAGACACCTAGGGCAAACACATACCTGCACACATTACATCCACTTTGGCCCATAACGGTACCCTTGGCCCTCACACACACACTCACACACACATGTTGATTGTATGGCTCAATGTAGGCCTCTGGCAAACCAACAACACACCCTGTGCATATGATGAAACCTGTGCCACCTCCTGTCATCTGTAACATTGATGCAGGAACAGGCTAACATGGTGCTGATGCACAGGGTGACTTTATAACAGAATAGCAATGTTAGCATGTCGTCAGTAGTAAAGTGTAATGATATCCTTGAAGGTGTAGCTGAGCAGGCATGATGCATTAAAGCTATAATTATCAAAGTAGTATTGTTTACACCAGTGTTTATTCCAATTGCATATTGTCTGTCCATGTGCCACTTGGCTGATGTGTGTAGTTTTGTCAGCATGTGTTAGAGAGTGGACAGTAAGTGTGGGATGTGTGCAGCATAGATTTGCAGGTGTACATTTGTGAACATGGTTGAGGTGCACTGTCTGCATGTACATGCATATTGAACACATGGGCAGGGTGACATGCCCTGTATTAGACAGTGTTAACACTCCATAGTTTCTATTGGTGGCCAGTATGCATTGTACTACACACATTTTGGAACTTGAGTACACGTGTGTGTATGACACGGTTTGACACTGTGCTGTGGGTGATACTGTTGTTACTATCTGTCATTGGTTTGCATTCTGGTAGTATACATAACCTCAACAGCCTGACCATAAACAATTGTTAGATGATGTCTTGACAACTGACACACAGATGTGGGACACACAGTAACATTTGCAGCCTTCAAGTACTATTCTATGCCAGAAACCAGTGGAATTCACCTGTACTCAGTCCTGGGACCACTCCTGTTTGCCATATAGCTTTCTTAGGTACAAGCAAACACAGTAGGGATATGTCTGGCCATGTTTGGCAATGCATACTGTGGGTTATAATGCATTCTCCAGATGACACACACATCATCCAAAAGGGTATAGGTTCATAGGTTCATAGGTTCATACTAGGCTATCTGCCCGAGGGCATTTACAAGCCTAGCCCATCGTTTTGTGGCTTACGCCACCCCTTTTGTATGGGGAACTATACCCATTATTTTGCTGTGCCTCTGTCGAGCAGTGACACTGAGGTAATCCCTGGGGTATATCTGCGATCTCCCATAAATTGGTCAAGATTTCTCTTGAACAAGGCCAGCGAGGTGCTCTGCCTCACATGTACCGGGATTTTGTTCCACAGCATAGGGAGTCTTTGGGTGATGAATCTATCCCTCCAGCATGTCCTATTAATAGCCGTGTCGAGGTTTAAGTCTCCCGCCCTTGTGGTTCTGATGGATCTAGATTTTTTGAGGTGAAGCATATTCATCAAATCTGGGTTTGACATGGCCTTGTATGTTAGGCAAAGGTCACCTCTGAGCAAGCGGTGGCGACTGAATAGAGCTGGAGTTCTTTCAGTCGGGCAGCATAGGACAGATTTTGAGACCCTTTATCCTTTTGGTGAGGAACTTTTGTGGCCTCTCCAGCTGCTGCAAGTGTCGGGTCAGATACATCCCGAATGGGGCATTGTACTCAATCATTGGTCTGATGAGTGATGAGTAAAGGGAGACTATGACCTCCCTTGATCTAGATGAGAATCCCTTCATGATAAGGTGGGCAATGTAGAAGGTCTTCCTAACTACTTTAGCTACATGGGTGTTGAATGACAGACTACTATCAACCTGGGTCCCCAGGTCCCTGATAACTTCTTCTGTGCTCAGTGGATTGCCACCTATTTGGTAGCTAGGGGTAACCTTGTTTTTCCCAAAGGGTATGACTATGCATTTTTTGGCATTTAACTTCAGGCCATGGCTCTGGCACCAGTTATCCGTTTCTGTGAGACCCTTCTGAAGGATATCTGTGTCAGATGTGTTTTCTACTATGGCGCCCAGTTTGCAGTCATCTGCAAACTTTGTCAGCCATAACCCTCCTGTGCTTGCTTGTACTTCGGAAAAGTAGATGCCAAACAAGAGTGGGCCCAGGACTGAGCCCTGTGGGACACCACTTGTGACAGGTTTTGAGTCTGACATGGCACCAGCAACTCTGACCCTGTGGGTTCTGTCACTCAGCCAGTTTGCAACCCATCTTGTGATGTATGGGTTAACATTTAAGCTGATGAGTTTTTCAATGATACCCGAGTGGGGTATTGTATCGAAGGCCTTAGCCAGATCGAGGTAGGCTGTATGGACTGCCTTTCCCTCAATGGCTTTGGTGACTGTTTCAAGAAGTCAACCAAGTTTAAAAGGCATGATCTGCCTTTGACAAAGCCAAACTGGGTTGGATCCAAAGTCTGCAAATTCCCTATGTCTTTATTTATGAGGTCCATTATGATCCTCTCCATGGCTTTGCAGATAAGGCTTGTCAAGCTAATGGGCTGGTAATTTCCAGGGTCGGTGGAGGCACCGCCTTTGAAGTGGGACCACAGTTGCAGTGCCACTCCTGGGTAATGATCCAGAGGTAAGACTTTGATTAAACAGCTGTCCTAGCTGTGGGTTTAATTCCTCATTGAGTTCGTGGAGCACACAGCCGGGACACCATCAGGTCCCATGGATGCTGTGTTTTTGCTTTGGAGAGAGCAGTTCTCACTTGGGCTGGAGATGTTTGGGGGCTGCAATCGTTTGGTATAGATATCTCTCCTTTTGGGGGAGGGGAGAAGTTTGCACTGAACCTGTCAGCCAGTATGTTGGCAATGTCTGTAGGATCAGTAATCTTCACATCATTTTGAACTAGTTCTGAGCATATCTGGGAGTTTCCTCCTAGGTTTCTAACATAGCTAAAGAAGGCCTTATGATTGTCTTTTGAGTCTTTAGCTATTTTTCTCTCGAAATTTGCTTTGGATGATTTTATGAGAGCTCTTAGTTTTTACTTATAGTGATCAAGAGTGTCTTACCTTTTAAGGATTTTGCTCTATCTTGTAGTAGCTTCCTCCTTTTATTGTAGAGTTTGTTTATGGCTGGGGTCCACCAGACTGGACGCTTGCCTTTGGTACTAAGAGTCTTTGTTTTGTTTGGGATTGCCTTATCCATGCAGTCCTGCAGGTGCTGGTAGAAGGTGTTTGTAAGTGATTCAGCGGCTTGAGTACTGTTTTCCATGCTCGGGCCTTAAAGGAGACCACACTAGTCTTTAGAAGTGTGAAGTCGGCTTTTGAGAAGTTCTTTACTGTGGTCTTTTTATTTCAGGTGGGTGGGATGAGGACCTCTAGCGAGATTAGTTTGTGATCTGATCTCACCAGTGAGGGGTATACTACTGGTGTTGATCATTGTGCTCCCATGTTCGTGATGATGAGATCAAGTATGTTATCTCCTCTTGTGGGGATGGTGACTAGTTGTTCCATGGCATTTGAGTTTATGAATTCCAGGAACTTTTGGGCTAGGGTGTTTGGGCTTGAGTAGTGTTCCCAGTCTATATTAGGGTAATTGAAGTCACCTAGTATGATGGTGTTTGGTGATACATTTATCCCCTCTAGTGTTTTCAGGAAGGCCGTGTGAGGTTCCTGAGTTTGTGAGGGTGGCCTGTAACATGCTACAATTTGCAGGGCAGTCTTGCCTATGGTTAATTGCACCTGGATGGTCTCCGATGCATCGTGCATTGCCACCAGTCTTGAGGTGTGGGTGTCCTTGATGAATATGGATACCCCCCCTCCTTTCTTGGTATTGTCCGGATTTTGGGGCCGGAACGCATGATATGAGGTAAAACCTGATAGCGCTGGGGTGCTCTCAGGAGCCTTGAACCAGGTTTCTGTCACAGCACAGACATCGATGTTCTCCATACTGAGAAGGGCCTCGAGTGCGTGCATTTTGATATTGAGACTTCTGGCATTGAGCAGCATTACCCTTAGTTTTTTTCCTTTTTTGTGTTCTAGGGTGGTAGGTTTAGAATTTGAGCCTTGCCTAAAAAAGGCACTATGGGGGTGGCAAGAGCCTTTGCCAATATCCGGAATCCCAGGGGTGACAGGTGCAAGCCATCCCTTGATACCTGTTGTCAAACCCATGCTGTAAAGCTATAAGCCAAATAAAGCATAGTCATCCACTTTTACAAAACATAGTATCCCCAGAGTACTACATAGGTAGTAGCCCTCAAAATGTTGAACAGGTACCGATGTATACATAGAGCCATGTGTTACATCATCTCTCCTTTGATAATCACATTTCCAAAGGGTTTTGGAAATCCCTCTGTGGATCACATAAGCAATAAGGGGTCTGCATGTATATCCACAAAGGTTGTTGCACACCTATAATAACTAGCCATCTTTGACAGACTTTGCTGCTTTTGAACAGGTTTCAAATATACCACAGGCATAAACTCTCACTCACACTATTCAATAGAAACCGTAATGAGTGTATGTGAAACGGATGACGTAGGCCAGGGATCACTGCAGTGGCTAGGCTTGTCACAAGCATACAGATGTAACCTAAGGTCTGGAAAGCGGCAACACATTCTGGCAAAGATAACAGATGTATTCATGGAGAAAGCAGGATTCCCACCTATGAAATAATTGAGGTCACATGTATGTATATGTATTTGCCACACAGCTACCTGACGTGTAATGCACATACTGTTGTCATTGTGATATGTCATACAGTAGTAAAAGCAAAACCCACATCACATTGACCAACAGTGTCATACATGTGGAGCACACACACAGTCACCAAGTGCAGGATTCAAACCACTACCTAACTACTTTATGATACTGGAGAAGTACAAGGAAACAAACTGGTAAAAAAGGTCTGAAGAAGTTGCTTCATTGAAAGCGACGAAAAACGCTTCATTAAACAGTTGAAAAATATTTGTAATCCTGAGTTATCTGAGCTTTTTGTTTGGTTTACAATAGAGAAGTATGCATTAGCAGAACACACTATGCACATTACTGGGAGTTCGTCTTTTCACAGGTATATTTGTAGGATGGTGACATCATCAGACTTAACAAAGATGAGTATACCACTTTTAAGGTGTTTTAGTAGTCTCCAAAAAGGTTGCACTTCCCCAAGGAAACACACACACACTCTCATACAGTTGTCAAGTGCAGGATTTAAACCCCTATCAAACTACTTTATAATACTACAGCAGTACGCATTTATACAATGTGCTATACACATTAATGGAAGTTCTTCTTTCCACAGGTATATTTGTAGGATGGTGACATCATCAGACTAGACAAAGTGGGTTACATTAGGTGACATTAGGTGGGCTACATAGAAGGAATTTCTAAACACTTTGGGAATGTGATCATCAAAAGAGAGTTTACTATCTACCTGGGTCCCCAGGGCCATAATTACATTCTCCGTACATACTGGATTACCACCTATGTGGTAATTTGTGTGCACTTTGTTTTATCCAAAGGGGATGACTATGCATTTTTGGCATTCTGCTTGAGGGCATTGTTTTGACAACAGGTATCTGTCTCTGTAAGACCCTTCTGGAGGATGTCAGTGTCAGCCGTAGAGTCGATTATGGACCACAGTTAGCAGTCATCTGCAAACTTGTTCAGCCATACTCCTCCCATGCTTGCCTGTACCTCTGAGCAGTTTCTACTGAACAGGTGTGGTCCCAGGACCAAGACCTGTGGGATGCCATTTGTGACTGGTTTAGAGTCGGACATGGCACCCACAACTCTGAACATGTGTGTTTGATCTGTGAGCCAGTTGGCCACCCATCCTGTGACATAGGTGTTAATGTTCAAGCTGGTAAGCTTGTCCATGATGCCAGGGTAGGGAATGGTGTCAAAGGCCTTAGTGAGGTCCAGGTGGGCTGTGTGGACTACTTTCACCTCCATCTGTGTCCTTGGTAACTGTTTCAAAGAAGTCAACTAGGTTTAGGAGGCAGGATCTGCCTTTAACAAAGCCAAGTTGGGTAGAGTCCAGTGTCTGGAGGTTCTCAATGTCTCTGTTTATGGGTTCCATGATAATTTGCTCCATAGCTTTGCAGACCAGGCTGAGTAGGCATATACGGCAATAGTTTCCAGGTTCTGTTGTGGCACCACCTTTGTGGAGCTGGATGACTGTTGCTGTATGCCATTCTTTGGGTACATAGCCTGTGGTAAGGTTGAGTCTGGACAGTGAATGTAGGTGAGAGTGTAGTTCCTTTTGGGGCTGGTGTAAGACGCAGCCTGGGACACCATCCAGTCCCATTGAAGCTGTGTTCTTAGCTTTGGAGAGGGCTGTTTTTACCTGCATGTCCATGAAGTCTGGGGCTCTGCATTCTTCTGGGATGGACACAGGCCCTTTTGGGGGTGATGGGGGGTTGTTTGCACTGAACTTGTCCGCCAAGATGAGGGCATTGTCAGTTGGTTCAGTGTATTTTTTGCAATTTTGCAGTAACTGACAGCATATTTGAGAGTTGCCACTTAAATGTTTGGTATAGCTAACGAAGGCTTTGTGGTTGTTATTCTTACATTCCTTGGCAATTTGTCTTTAGAAACTGGCCTTGTATTATTTTATGAGCGATCATTGTTTCTTCCTAATAATGATCAGTGATGCCTTTCCTTTTGTGAAGTTTGCTCTGTCATGTGTTCGTTTCCTCCTTCTGTTGTATAGCTTATTTATGGGCAATGACCACAAGATTGGTTTCTTATTTTTGGAGGAGTGCGTCTTGGTTTTATTTGGGATGTCTCGATCCATACATCCCTGTAGATGCTCATAGAATGTACTTGTAAATGATTCTGTAGATTGTATAGCATTATCCTATAGCAAGGGGGCTTTGGAACTTTCCACTTTGGTCTTGAGAAGTGTGTAGTTTGCTTTTGAAAATTTTTCACAGTGGTTTCCTTGACTGGGGGGGGGGGGATGTGGATGTCCAGTGTGATTATTTTATGTTCTGATATTACCAGAGAGGGGTTTATCTCTGTTGTGTAACACTGGTACCCCATGTTGGTGATGATCAGGTCCATTATGTTGTCACCTCTAGTGGGCATGGTGACCAGCTGTTCCAAGGCATTTGATTTTTTAAACTCTAGGAAGCATTGGGCAAAGGATGTTGTACACAAGTAATTCTCCCAGTCAATGTTTGGGTAATTGTAATCTCCTCATATAATGGTGTTTGGTAGGACCTTTATATTTTCCACTGTTCTCAGGAATACTGAGTGAGGTTCCTGAGAATAGGTAGGTGATCTGTAGCAGGCTACAATCTGATAAGCAGCTTTGCCCAATGTTAGTTGCACTTGCATGGTCCCCAAGGCATCATGCTGTGCCACTAACCTGAAGGTGTGGGTATCCATAAGGTAAATGGATACACCCCTTCCTTTTGTATTTCACTCTGGGTTTTGGGGCCGAAGATCAGCAGGATTGTGAGTGTTTTACGTGGAGCATGTCCAACAGCTCTGTGTTTGACATAGCTTTGTATGTTAGGCAGAGATCACCTCTGAGTAGGCAATATGCGAGAGAGTACAGCTGGAGCATTTTGAGACGGTCTGTGTATGGCATGTATTTCAGGCCGCTAATGCTCTTTGTAAGGTATTTCTGCAGGCTTTCCAGATGTTGTAGATGTCTTGTGAGGTACATAGCAAAAAGGGCGTTGTACTCTATTATGGATATAGTGAATGATGAGTAGAGGGGAACAAAGTCCTCTTCTATTCTGCATGAGACACCTTTTGTGGTGAGGTGTGCCATGTAGAAGGATTTTCTGACTACTGTGGGGATGTGATTATCACAGGTGTGTCCACTGTCCACCTGTGACCCAAGGTCTCTTATCACACTTTCAGTGTTAAGTATACTACCGCCTATGTTGTAGTTCATGGCTACAGAGTTTTTAACAAAGGGGATGACAATGCACTTTTTGGCATTGAGCTTGAGGCCATGGCTTTGACACCAGGCATCTGTCTCAGTGAGGCCCGGGATGTCCACATCTTTAGTAGTTTCAATTATGGCTCCTAGTTTGCAGTCATCTGGAAACTTCATTAGCCACAGACATTCCATGTTAAAGTTTACTTCAGGGAAGTAGATACCAAACAGGACAGGACCCAGGACTGAACCCTGTGGTACTGCACTTGTCACTGGTCCAAAGTCATACTTGGAGTCTGCTACTTTCACAGTGTGTGTTCTGTCAGTGAGCCAGTTGGCAACCCATCTTGTGACATAGCAATTTATACCTAGTTTAGTGGGTTTATCTATAATTCCAGAGTGGGGGATGGTGTTGAAAGCCGTGGCAAGATCTACATAGGCTGTGTGAACCACCTT
This sequence comes from Protopterus annectens, assembly GCF_019279795.1. NCBI lineage: Eukaryota > Metazoa > Chordata > Ceratodontiformes > Protopteridae > Protopterus > Protopterus annectens. The sequence continues at coordinate 1,646,562,617 of NC_056725.1, forward strand.
ACCCTTGTCTATGGTTCTGGTGACTGCTTCAATGATGTCTATCAGGTTTAAGAGTCATGATCTGCCTTTTACTAACCCAACATGGTTGTGGTCCAGAGTTTGGAGATTACCAATGTCTTTTTTTATAAGTTATATGATGATACATTCCATGGCCTTGCAGAGCAGGCTCATCAGGCTAATGGGGCGTTAGTTCCTGGGGTCCATGGTGGCTCCCCCCTTGTGTAGTGGGATAACCGTTGCTATGCACCATTCAGCGGGCACAAAGCCTGAAGTGAGGCTATGACTGAACATGGTATGTAGGTGTGGTGCCTGTTCATTCTGTAGTTTGTGTAGAACACAGCCTGGGATGTTATCTGGTCCCATGGATGTTGTGTTCCTGGCTTTGGAGAGTGTTTTTTACCTGTGCAGCTGTGATGACAGCAACTTTGCAGTCTTCCGTTATAGAGATGTGCTCTTTCATGGGTGAGAGGGGGGTAAAGTTAGCACTGATCCTATCTGCCAGGATGTTGGCAATATCAGTTGGGTCTGTATATTTAGTGCCATTGTGCTGTAACTCTTGACATAGCTATAGAATGCATTGTGGTTGTCTTTAGAATCAGTGTTGATTTTGTTTTCATAACTAGCTTTGGAGGATTTTATCAGGGATCACAACTTCTTAGTGATGTTGACCATGGAGCTCCTCCCCTCATGGGATTTTACCCTCTTTTGCAACAGTTTCTTCCTTCTGTTGTGCAGTTTGTTTATGGCAGGGGAACACCAGATTGGCTTCTTTTTCTTGTAGGATAGCATCTTGGTTCTATTTGGGATAGTATGATGCATGCAGTCATGTAAGTGCTTATAAAGTGCAATTGTGAAGGATTCAATAGTCATAACTGTATTGTCCATCTGCATGGGTGTCCTGCAGTTCAGCACTTCTGTCTTAAGAAACATGAAGTTGGCTTTGGAGACATTTTTTAACATGGTTTCCTTAATGGGGGTGTGGGTCCAGAATGTGGATATGTATGGTAATTAGCTTATGGTCAGATGGGACCAATGAGGTGCTGACTTCAGGTGTGAAACATCGGTCACACAGGACAAACCAAACCCCGTAACCAACACAAATAACCACAAAGTGAGCTAAATGCTACTCATTGCCAGAAGTCTCAGCCTCCAGATGCTCACACTTAAGGCACTTCTCATTATGGAGAATATTGATATCTGTGCAGTAACAGAAACCTAGTTCAAGGCTCCAGACAGCACACCAGCACTACCAGGATACTACTCATTCCATACCTTCCAGCATCAGAACCTGAATCATAGCACATAGGGTGATTATGTATCCATATTCATCAAGGATACCTACACCTCTCTCTACATGCTCTCTACAGGATATGTACCCATAGAATGCTGTACAGCAACGTTCTTCACACTCCACAGGGGTGGGGCCACAAAAACCCCTTGGCATTCATGCTCTATGAGCCTGACGAGTGTGTTCTGCCAGGCAACGGAGCCAATCATAATGGAAGTCAACAATACAGAGATTGGGAACCTTCACACAGTTGAGCACACCCAGTTTGGCTTTGTCAAATGGAGACCACACCTCCTGAACTGGGAGGATTTCTTTGACAGTTACCCAGGCTACAGATGATTGAAATGAGCTCATCACAGCCTACCTATACCTCGCTAAGGTCTTTGACACCATTCCTCAGTCAGGTACCATAGATGAACTCACCAACCTGGCCATGAATCCATACATCACAAGATGGATTGCAACCTGGCTCACAGATAGATCCCACACATTAAGAGTTGCTGGCTACATGTCAGACTCTACACCGGTAATGACTAGTGTCCCCCAGGGTTCAGTCCTGGGGTCCCTACTGTTTGGTATAGACTTCTCAAATGTACATGCCAACACAGGAGGGTTGTGGTTGACTAGGTTTGCTGGGAACTGTAAAGTGTTTGCCATAATAGATTCCCCGGAAGACAGACATATTCTCCAGAAGGGACTCTATGAGACAGATGTGTGGTGTCAGAATCATGGCCTCAAGCTCACTGTGGAGGGATGCATAGTGATCCTCTTTGTTGAAAACAAAATACCCACAAACTAGCACATAGGTGTTACCCCCTTAAAAATGACAAGATGATAAGGGATCTGGGGACACAAGTAGATAGTCATCTTTCCTTTGACAACCATGTTGCCAAAGTGATTGGGAGATCCTACGTGGCCCACCCAATCAACAAAGGGTTTGCATCAGGATCCATAGAGGTAGTGTTGGCACTCTACTCTTACGTAATCAGACCCGTCACTGAGTACAGTGCACCATTTTGGATGTACTCGACTTAGCATATCCAGCAGCTGTAGAGACCACATAGGTACCTCACCAAGAGGATTACTGGCCTCAAACAGTTGTGTTATGCAACACGACTGGTAAAACTAAATCTGTTCCTCGTTGCGTACCGCCTACTCAGAGGCACACTCTGCCTAACATACAGAGCCATGTTCAACACATAACTGTTGAACATGCTCCATCTACAGATAATAACATTGAGTCACCCTACACATTCCAGTGATATGAACCTCATCAGAATGATGAATACAACATGCTGGTGGGATAAAGTACCATCCCAGGCACTTGCCTTACTGTGGGGAACAGAGTCCCAATGTACATCAGACAGAACCCCTCACTGACACTCTTCAATTGGAACCTTGATGAGTGGATGGGGAACAGACAATTTGTGCCAGGCATCACATCAGCAGCCCCATTAGAAAGGGGCTTAGGGTACTATTAGAACTAGGCCTTGGGAGACTACCCAATGGTGTGGTGAAAGCTGCAGAACTTGCGCAGGCTGATATATGCCTTCGTGGAGATAGTCTACTACATACCTATGAACCTATGTGACAGGTACATGTCTACAGGTAGTAGATGTGTACTTCATTGTACAGTCATGTTGTACAGCAGGCACATGGAACACATACACTGTAATGCTTACAGATACTGGTGGCTGTTATGTAAAGTGGGAGAGATGTGCACCTCATGTCTTTCATGCCATTGGGATGTGTGCTGGGTGGGATAGTCCTGGATGGCTCCCTGTCATGGTCACCCTATTACACACATCTCTGCCCATCCATCTTTGGCTTATTATACTGTGTTCCCCCTACATATATATATAGGTACATAGGTAGGTAATAGGCTATCTGCCTGAAGGCATATATTAGTATGGCCAGAGTGTGCAGCTATCACCACCCATGGAGTTAGTTCCCTAGGCCTCTGTGTAGTAGAGCTGATGAAGTGATCCATGGTGTGACAGTTCAGTTTCACATACACTCATCAAGGCTCCTCTGGGAGAGTGTCAGTGAGGGACTCGGCTTAATGTCGGTTGGGAGCCTGTTCCAAAGCAAGAGAAGTCTGTGAGTTAGTAATGTATCCCTCCAACATGTTCTATTTAATGTTGTGATGATGATATCCCTAGAGCATGTGGTACAGTGAGCTTGGGCTTACTTCAGATAGCGCATGTACATCAGTTCTGCATTGGACATGGACCTGTCTGTTGGGCAGAGATATCCTGAGTAGACAGTATGCAACAGAGTACAGATTGAGTTAAATTCAGTCTTGTTGCATGGGGCAACTGTTTGAGGCCAGTAATCCTCTGGTTGAGGTACTTCAGTGGTCTTTCCAGCTGCTGAAGGTGCCTAGACAGATTCATCGCAAGTGTGTTGTGGTACTCTCTGACTGGTCTGATGACTGATGAGTAGAGCGAACCTCCTATGACCTACATGCAAAGACCTTGGCAGTTTGTGGGAACACATAGCATGATTTTCTAACCACTTTGTGAATGAGTTTCTGGAAGTAGAGATGACTATCCACATGTGTCCATAGATCCCTTATTATCACCTCCATATTTAGGGTGTTGGCACCTATGTGGTATTTGTATGACTGTAACTCGAGGCCATAATTTTGACACCACATCTGTCTGACTGAGACCCTTTTTAAGGATGTCTCTGTTGTCCCAAACATTGATTATGACAACCTTTTTGCAGTCATCCACAAACTTTGCCAAACATAGCCCTTGTGTGTTTGACTGTATTTCTGAAAAGTATGCACCAGACAGGAGGGGTCCCAGGACTGAACCATGGGGTACAGCAGTTGTTACCAGCTTGAACAGGAGACCACAATTCTTACCTTGTGGGATCTATCTGTGCCCCAGTTGGCAATCCATCAGATGACATACATATTTATGCACTGTTTGTTGATTTTGTGGGTACGACATGTGTCTGGGATGTTGGAAGAGGGCTTTCCAAGGTCTATGTGGGATGTGTGTAGCTCATTTCATTGATGTATGTCCTGGGTGACTGCCTTGAAAACAGTCTAGCAGGTTTGGGAACCATGATCTGCCCCTGACCAAACCGAAATTAGTAGGGTTGGGTGTTTGTAGGCTCACAATAGCTCTCTTTATGAGTTCCATCATGATGGACTCCATGGCCTTGCAGATCAGGCTTAATAGGCATATAAGACAATAGTTCCCATGGTCTGTTGTGCACCAACACTTGTGGAGTGTGCCAAACGTTGCTGTAATGCATTCAACAATTTCATATCCTGTACAGAGGGTGAGTCTCAACAGACTGTTCAGGTGCAGGGTCTGTTTGTTTTGGAGTTCACATATGACACAGCTAGGGAAACCATGTCATCCCATAGATGCTGTGTTTTTAGGTTTGGAAAGTGCTGTTTAACCACTGTATATGTGATTTCTGGGTTTTCACAATCTCAAGGTATGATAATGGGCCCTTTTGTCAGTGAGAGGGGGGTAAATATGTATAAACCTGTCTGACAAGATGTTGGCAATGTCAGTCATGTACATGTATTCATTTACAGTTTGCACTGACTCAGAACATATATGAGTTTACAATGATATTTATGACATAGCGAAAGAAAGCTTCATGGTTCTCTATGGACTCTTTGACAATATTTTTGCCAGAACATGGATTGGATAATGTTAGGAGTGCTCATTGTTTATTGATGATACTGATCAGAGATTTACTGATCTTCTTTGAATTTTCACTTTCTTTGAACAAACTAACTACTTGTAGTACATAGTTTGATTATGACAGGAGTCCAATATATTATATGGGTCTGTTTTCATATAACTGTGTGCGCAAGGCAGGATTGGTGAATAGTGACAAGTTTCTGGGGTAAGAACTGCAACTGCCAGATATGTGTGGCCCACTGCTGTACTGAGACATGGCCTAAGTGTGTGAGCATGCCTAGGATGACCTTTCAGTATATTGTTGACTGACATTTGCTTCATTTATTTGTGTGTGAGCATGCCCAGTATGATCTTTCAGTACATTGCTGACTGAAATTTGCTAAATTTGTTGAAGTGTGTGAGCACATCCAGTATGACCTTTCAGTATGTTGCTGACTGACATTTGCTAAATTTAAGTGTGTGAGCATGCCCAGTATGGACATATATACTATATGTGTGTGAAAAATAAAGTTGTTTTTTACTTCAGGGCTCACCTTTGTGTTGTACATCAACAGGAAGCATGCTGTTCCTGCACTTCCATGAATCACTTTGCATAGACATTTCTGCATACAGGGGGGACAGCTATTATTTGTACATTTCTACTCGGGGGGCACACCTGATTGTTTTTGTGGGTATACATAGGATGAGGGGTTCACCTGACTCTTATACACATTTGCTAGGCCTGCACTGCTATGTCAGGTACTCCATTTCAGTCTGTACTGTTGCCTATCATACTGGCTTGAGGCATACTGCTGTACTACAGATCTTAGCTTCCAATTTCACATATATTAGTTTGTGATTTCATAGCCTACCCAACCCACATCACACTGCCTGGCCTGCTATTATCTGTCTGCATAAGCCTGGGGGAAGTTATTCATATGCCTCTTCAGAGGGCATGATACAGCATTTGATTGTGTTTCCATTAATCTACAATTGTCCTGCTGTGTCTGTGCCAGTGAAATGCTGTCATGGCTTAGTGGTTCAGTACTGTGATTATAACGCACAGTATACTGAGTTCGAGCCCTGTCACAGCTTTTTATTTTCCTGCTGGGCAGACCTGACTGGTTAAGGAACAGTAAATCAGGTGTGAGCGTGTTTACCCGACTTTGCTCGACTTTGCCTGACTTTGCCCAACATTGCCCAACATTTCCCAGCATTGCTCAACGTTGCCTGATGTTGCGCAAGTTTGTGCTGTGCACAGCTCCGCGCAATTGTGCTTAAATATGCTAAATAGTGGTAAAATGTGCTTAGCACTGCTTTATATTGCTTAAAATAGGGCAGTCATGCCTCAAGTGGTACTGCAGGGCTGCCTATGTCGGATGCACATAGTACACTCCCTATACATGTTTGAAAACAGGTAGTGTCAAGTTAGGCATCCCTTTTATTGTATGTGTGAGTCAGAGAGAGGTGTCATTTCCAGGGTTCCTACTGAGTCAGTGTATGTGCTATGCGTTGCCTCTTTGCCAAGGCCAAGGCAAACTGGACACGCCTCCTTCTGCCTACTGGGGCAGGCTCAGGTTGCTCCTCCTCCGAGTCACACTGTGCCTGTGCAAACCTTGGCAATGGTGGGGGGCTGTTTGGCCCAATCCCATGCTGTTCCTGCTGCAGCTGTTTTCCCAGGATCATATTGTGTAGCATGGCACATACCATGACAATTTGGGTACATGTAGTTGGTGAGTACTGCAAGGCTCCACCAGATGTGTCCAGGCACCAGAAGCGTGACTTGAGCATCCCAAACACATGCTCAATAATGTTTCTTGTTTGTGCGTGTGCCTCATTATGGGGTTCTTGTTCGGGTGTGTGTGCATTTCTGATGAGTGTCATCAGCCATGGCTCCAGTGCGTTTCCAGCATCCCCCACTAGGTGACCGTCAGGGATGTCCCCACTGGCAAATCTCTGGTACAGCTGCGTCAGAGGCCAGATGTGGGAATCATGATTGCTTCCAGGGCAGCCAGCACACACATTCATTATTATGCCCTGGGCATTGCACATGACCTGGCAGTTGATGGAGGGGAAGCCCTTGTGGTTTATGTAGACCCTCCCCCCCTCACCGGGTGGTGCTTTGATGTGTATGTGCATGCAGTCTATTGCACCCACTACCTTGGGTTATTCTGCTATTTGGTGAAAAGACGCATATTGCTGGCCAATGCCTCACTGGAATTGGGGAGATATACGTGCTCACCGACATGTGCTGACATGACATCCAGGAACTGGTGCAGTACCGTGGATGCTGATGCCTGTGATACCCCCATCATATCACCAGTTGGTCTCTGGAAGGTACCTGTAGCTAGTATTCGTAGGCCAACACATACCTTGGTATCCACTGGGATGGGTTCCCCTCTGTTGGTTCTGTGTGTGAGGCATGGCCGGCACAGCTCAACAGGTTGCTGCAGGAGGTCTCTGTCCACTCTATAGCGCTCCATTATATCCAACTCATGTAGCCCCTGGTAGGTTACCCTGGGTCTGTACACTCTTCTCCATCTCCTTACTGTGGGTTGCACAGCAGCATTCACAACATCACCACCTTCAGCATCTTGCACACGTTGGTTTATGATAGCAATAGCAGCCCCTAACATTTTGCCTGACTTAATCTTTTTAAGTTTTCACTCTTTGTATACTGCAGTGTTGCAGAGTTCTTGGGAAAAAAACAGGGTAGACTGCTGTTTGCAGAGTTTAAAGTGCTGGGCTGGGCTGGGCTAGTCTACTACCTGTGTAATTGGCTGATTCTGATATATTTCACCTGGCAGCTCTGCTAGTTCTCCTTGGTTAACTTCCTGCTACTTCCTTTCCTTCCTTTTCCCTTTCTGTTTCCACAGGGGGCAGCGCTGCACAAACAAGCGCACACGTGCGCACACAAGCGCACACGCACGTTCGCACACGGTGTAAGCATGTTTGCAAGAAATTTCAGATATATCCATGGCATACACCTTTGTTTTCTTGTTTTCAGCTAGGACAACTGTAGACACGCCTCTTGCAATCCTGAGCAACTCAGGGCAAACACAAGCCACTGTGTTCCAATCAGCTTACAGTCTTTCAGACATACCCCTCATGATGTCACCTATCTTCTACTCTACTACTCCCCTACTCCTACACTTACACTCTAGGGACATGGCTCACATGCCGGGGAAAATTGGGATTCACTATCCTTATCCTCATTTGCATAGGATTGCCTACTAATGCTTGGTTACATCTCTCACACTGAGCTTCCCCCCCTTAGCAACCACTACTCAGTGGCCATGTTGTTTTCAGCCTGCCATTCACCTGCATGGCAGAATAAGCTTTTTAGTGAAAATGCCCATTTTTGGCTATTTTTCAATTTTTTTCATTTTATTTAAAGCACAGCACGTTTGCACAGCACTGCGCTATGCTTAAACATCGGTGATCGGGGGAAAAAAAACTGGATTTTAAGGATTTACAACATTTGCAAATGCCAATGACCTTATCTTTGGCCATTGGCATGCTTCCGCAACTAGATGCATCCTTTATTTGGAGCTGTCATAGCTCCGTTTAGCTATTTGCAGAATGGTACTCCATTACCAATAGAGTACATTTCTGCAAATAACACTACTCTTCCACGGACAGGTTAGTGTTTCTTGGATCGCAAATTTACCTCATTTGCATATCTTTCAGCAGCAAATGAGGTAATTTGCATACCATAACACTGTCCATGCAAGAGTAGCTTTAGAAGCTCTCATGCACACCTCTGCCGGCTATTGCTGGATCGCTCGGCAGACATATTGGCTGTCTGCCATCTTACACTACTCTTGCACTCTGTGAAAGCCTTCATAAATCTGGCCCATTGCATTTCATGCACAGCTACAATTTATTTTCTTGAAGTTCTATAATTTGTAATTAAATGTTCAAGTATATATGCTGTGCCAAAACATGCAAGAAGTTTGGAACATTGTCAATGCACCTTCGTGCACCTTTCTGTGTATCTTTGGCATGTTAGAGAAAATCAAAGTGCATAGCAAACATCTTCAAAAGTACTGGGCAGACATGCAGACTCTGCACCTCAAACATCCCTACTGGGAATTGAACCAGATAACCAAGAACAGTGAGGTAACAGTGTTAATTGCTCAATATTATTCTACAGAAAATTATTTCTTTTATCAAAAAAATCTGAAAACTGAGACAACGTTGTCTATTTTCTTATTTGCCTGAAAGGAGGCTTTACCAAAGTGATACTGTTTTTGTTTTTTTTTAATTGCCATTTTACAAATATGGTTCTGTTGCTCTTTTTGTCATGTATCTGAACTATAATACTAGTATAACCATTATGTATGTATATGTTGACAGATTGACTAATTTACTTGTATTTAGAATCTGTCACTGCTGACAATCACAATTATTGTATTCTCACTCCCCAAAGAGAGTATAGATGACAACATAATATTCTGGCACCTGTTGCAGTTTTTACATAACCAGGGTCCAAGACAGCTTTTAAACCTGTTGTTTTCCATACCTGGGCTATTGCAGGAGTCTGTTCAAAGCTTTATTTTCCTCATCTTATTTAGCTCTTTTAGTGTGTTTTCTGTTGTTTGACTGATGGCGGCAGTGCTCTAACATCTACTACTTCAAATTTGAAAGAGTTTGAGCCCTTACAAATGACTTTTGGTTGATTTCAAAACAATCTGTACTTGCTGCAAGGTGTTGTGCCAAGAATGTGAATGACTGAGAACAATGGAGCTGATAGAAGATGGAATGTAGGTATATTAATGCAATAGCTTGCACCATTAATGGCAGACAGCTGATGTCATGCATGTGATTATATTCATCCATGGTGAGGTATACTGCACATTTATAAGGTAGAAATAACATTGCTAGAGTATGCTAGAGATTTTTGCTACATGTCAACATTTTAAAGCTTTATATATCAGTGTTTTGATATCAACTGCATGGATGGACATAGAAAAAGTGTTGAGATGTGATGCATCTAATGACAGTTTCATTAAGTGGTATAACAAAGTACATAATAAATCAGAGTATTTCTAAGTCAGAATACTAACTATTTTCTGGTAAGGTTTTATGTTTCATTTTATAAACTGAAATCTTTTTTTTTTTTTTTTTTTAAGTCAATGAAGGTAGTTTTAAAGTCCACCCCCTTCCCCTTTGTGAAGCACTGGAAAGTTCAGATCACAAACTAATAATGATTCCACATTGTTATCAGGAGCTTCCTTGTGATAAACAGATGCTAAATTACTTATCACATCTCTCTTGATTTCAATGAAATGTCCATGGGTTCATAGATTTATACTAAGGGAGGTGTATGACAACCACTGTAGGTTTAGACAAGAATGCCATAGAAACAAACAATGAAACTGAGCTAAGAGATGAGAACTTATGGTAGGAAGTTGAGTTGGTTTGGAATCAAATCCTAGCAGCATACCACTGAAGAAATGCTTACTTAATCTAGGCCTCAAATCCAGACTTTCCAACATATTGTTTTAGCTGCTCTCATCATTAGCAGTCAAAGCAGCTGACAATAATGCCACTACATGGCGGATTTCAATGGCAATAACAATGTTGCAAACATATCACTTTACTTAGACCACTGGGGAGTCCATCCTATATACTTTAAATGTATAAGTATGCCCTATGTACCATTTAGGTACAAATACATGCAAACTGTGACATATGTGACTCCTTCGGAATCATATGTAAAGTCTGTGTTAAAATAATACGCTAACCTATTAATTTTGAAACAACATAGATTCTTAAAAAATGGACACATTTTGCATATCTCACATATAAACATTTCTTTCCTAACTGTATACATCCTTTGATCTAAGTGAAAGATGTCTGCTAAAACACCTGTATGCTATATGCTTGTGAAGCACTTGCTTTTTGCCACTTGCTTGAGTTGGCAAGTGCTCAAACTCCCATTAACTTGATCTCCCATAACTGCTTACCTCCATAGGACTACCTGAACCCTAATTCTAACCCTAAAGCTCCCTTCCTGCTCCCTAAACCCAATACCCTCCCTCTTTATAACCCTAAACCCCTTAATTGCTCCCTAAACCTCAAAATCCCTTTCCTCTCCCTAAACCTAAGATTCCTTCTTCTCCCAAGCCCTAACATCCCCTTTGTACTCCCTAAACCTAAAACCCCTTTCCCGCTCCCTAAACTTAAGCCCCCTCCTGCTCCCTAATACTACCCCCATTCCCTAAACATAAAATCCTTTCCTGCTCCCTCCCTACAGCTGCTTACCTGAACGCATATTTGAGTTTAAGAATGAGCAGCAGCCTAGCCAAGCTGAAGGGACTCAAGCCCTGGTTGCCAGACATTGGTTTACAAGCACGTGAGACTTAAGTACCTCCAGTGCTCCAGAGTGAAACTTACTGGAAGCAATTATGCCCTGTAAGTTTACCTGTCTTATAAGAAAAAAAAATCTTTCTTAGAAATTATACTTTTTATAGATAGGGCTTGTGTCAAATCAGACAGTGTTGCATTATTACACTTTTTAAAAGAGTACAAAAATCTTATCAGTGGTGAAAAATAAATATCACCAACTTCATCTTTAAATGTTACTGGATCAGAATGACCAAAAAGAAACCAGCAGTATCAGTTTCGCTGTGTAATTTTTTTGCAGCAGTACACAGAATATCAGATCCTAATCTGTAGCTAACATTTCAATATGCTGCTGATACATGACACGATGGTTATATATGTGTCATATTTGTAAAGTGGTACACTCTGATGTTAGAAAATAAACTATATGTACAGACAGGAAAAAAGAGTTGAAAAGAGACATAATTGCAATGGCAACTGAAACAAACTGCACTGTATGTGTATTCACATACACACACGCACACATTTATATATATATATATATATATATATATATATATATATATATATATATATATATATATATATATATATTATACCGTCATAAGTTCGATGCTGCTGCCATGAACTGCGAACCACGAAATTCGAAAACAGCAAAAACCAAAGCGCCGAATTGCAAAACCTTCCCCCCCTTTTGACCCATGGTAGCACAGATTTTGGCAGTGGAGCAATCAGGAATGTCGAATATCGATATTTTCATGACGTTTAGGGAAGTCAGCATGCTACTAAATCCCCAAAAAAACTAAATTACTTCTCTTTTTTCCAAAATCCCATTTCCATGAAAAAACAAAAAAAACTTAAAAATGCCTTATTTATATAATACCATGATTGAAGTTCCCCACATACAAAACTAGTTGTCATGATAATCAATCTTCTTCTTTCAGCTTTTCCCGGTTAGGGGTCACCACAGCAGATCACCTGTCCGCTCATGATTGGCAGTGGAGGTTTATGGTGTCGAGTTGCCAGCCCGGCACCCAACCTTCCACAGAAGGCACACACACTCACACCTAGGACCAGTTTAGAGTGCCCAGTCCACCTACAGCATGTCTTTGGAATATGGGAGGTAACCGTAGCATGCAGAGGAAACCCACACAACCACAGGGAGGACATGCAGATGCTGCACAGAAGGCACCCCAGCCAAGGATCGAACTGGAGAACCTCTTGTTGTGAGGCGGTAATGCTAACCACTGCACCACTGCGGCCACCCTGTCATGATAATCAATGTTAATTTTAAATTTGAATTACATAGCCACAACAGCAGTAGTAAATTCCATCAAAAACTAGGCACACTATATAGAGGAGTAAAGAAATTCCTTACAGACTCTGCCAAGGTAACTCTAGCTGACATTTACCTCTTACCCTCTCTCCTATTTGGAGCCTCTATCATGACCAACCTACAAAGCTTCACTTAGTTCTAAATGTTTACAGTACTATAACAAAGTCACCAAATTCACTTGCAACAAACCTTACTGTACCCACCACTGTTTTGCACTAAAAACATTTAACTGCCTTGAGCTTTCTCACCACCTTTCTTATACTCAGCTCAGCTTAGCCCATAAAATCACCCATACCCCATCTGCCTGTCCAGCAGTTAGTCCCCTCTTCCAATACTATCTTCCAAATCATCCCTTTCAGTCAAATAATAAACAACTGCTTACCATCTGCAAACCACAAAGGGCTGCTGGGATCAGTCTCCATTCCAAAACAGTAGCTAAAACGTTGAATAAAACTCCTGTGTCAATCATGTCTATCACTCACATTCATTTTTTTCAACTTATTACTAAAAAATATCCTGTATGCCTCCTGACTTTGTCCCTGCTCCTTATCTGGAGTAATATATTTTGATAGCTGATTATTTACTTGCTTAAACAGAACTGGAAGTTGCAGTTATATTAAAAACTGAACATTTCAGACATGGTACAATTTATCAGCTTCTAATAGTCATCTGACCTTAATTTGAACCTACTTATAAATCACTATATATATATATATATATATATATATATATATATATATATATATAAAATGCTTTCAAAATTTCTTTAACATTTTCAAGGCAAAACATTTAATGCCAAGCTGTACACTACAGATTACATGAAATAATTGTTCCTAATCTAAAAATGACAGCATCCCAAAAGTGAGACAGCACTTTTTTTTGTTGCAACATTTAAAATGACAAAAATAATCTGCAGATTTGCAGATTCATAGATAGTTTTTGGTTGTGTAACAAATGCTGAGTAGAAGATCTGTAGGGGAAGGGACCGAATGGTGCACAGTTCAAGAACAAAAGCATTGACGTGCTAGTTCACAGTCATTATTGATAGAGTCAGAAGTATGGTTGACTGGAGCAGGATATGCTCTATATTTCAGTGGTGCACTTACTGCCAGGAAGAAAGAGAAGCAATACTTTGCAGCTGGCCTGGCACAGTGAATCAGGACATCCTACGTACGTTGCATACCTTATGCACCCTGAGCATTGATGAGGTGCAGTCACATTGCTTCTTAGCACTGTAAGATTTAAACACAAGAAATGAGAAGAAAAGTGCAGGGTACCAGTGCAAAGGACATTTGGAAATACTGAATAAAGTTATGGGACACCAATATTCGTGGTGAGAGACACACATAGGTTCATAGGTCTGTGGGTACTTACTAGGCTATTGATCCACGAGGATCATTAGAAGCCTAGCTATATATTCCTATGAAGTTTTCAGCCCTTATATTAGTATGAATAACCCAGAGATGAACAGCACATTTACATGGTGCCTCTATCAGTGAAGTACAAGAGTATTAAACCAGGGGTGAATTTACAGTTACCCATCCATTTGTCCAGATTTTATTTCAATAGTGTAAGAGTAGTATTTAGCTTTATGTACAGAGGGAGACGATTTCAAAAAAAGTGATATTCTTTGTGATACATACATATCCCTCCAATATGTCTTATTTCCACTTTAAAAGAGACTCAGATGTCTTAAGTAGACATTTACATCTCTATTGGCCTTATGAATTGAGAATAATTCCCCTGATGAATGCAGAACACAGTAGAATGATCACGTCCCAGGATTTGGATACCATACTTTTAGTAATAAGTTGTGCATTAAAAATGGACTTTCTTACCACTGGATATGTGGTGATCAGAGAACAGTTTGTTATCTGCAAAGGTTCCCATCTCCTTAACTACTGGAGAAAAATTTAGGGTTGTACTCTCAATGTGATAGTTATAAGGGACTTCTTGCTTGCTGAAGGGCACTATGATCCATTTCTTGGCATATTGTTTTACAGCATTGTCTGACACCAGATCTTGGTCTGGAAAAATCCCTCTTGTGAGTTTTGGTGTCCTCTGCAGAGTTTATGATGGCACTGAGGTTTCAATCACCTGCAAACTTGATCAGCCATAAACCATTAACAGTGGCCTTTTCCTCTGAGAAGTAAATGCAAAAGAGGAGTGTCCCAAGGACTGAACCCTGGGGTATACCAAGAGTGACAGGACATTTGGAGGAGGCAGATAAACTCACCCTAATGAGGTATTTCTTAATGTACTTTTTTTTCTGAACTTTGTACTTAATAAAATGCAGCTGTATGCCAAGCTAATGGAGGTGGGAGTATAGATAAATGCAGATGAGGCATACTGTTTGTTATTATCTTTATTAAGGAATGAATACATTATTCCTTTGAGATGTTTGTAAATTCTGATTTAGTAGGAACCGTTTTTCTGTGCTGTTTTATCATTATACTGTTCTATAGCAGTTGTTGGATAACCATGCCTTAATGCCTGACCTTATTAGGACTGCTGTACAAAACATCAACAGCAGCGTATGACTATCTTTCTGTTTGTTTATAAAGCCCTAGTGATACCAGCACTGAGCATCGCACATTTTATTCTGTGTACCATTGTCTCTGCTGAGACTATGCAGCACTGAGAATGGGAGACAATCATCTAAGCAGGGGCATGCTTTGACAACTTCCTTGTTAGTTGTGCACACGTCATGATAGTACATTACTTTTTTGGGGAGTGCTGTAGTGTGATGGGGTCACATGTAATTGTGTGTTCTTGTGTGACAACATCACCATTGCTGTGTATTTAAGCACTTTCAGT
Organism: Protopterus annectens; assembly: GCF_019279795.1. Taxonomy (NCBI): domain Eukaryota; kingdom Metazoa; phylum Chordata; order Ceratodontiformes; family Protopteridae; genus Protopterus; species Protopterus annectens. The sequence goes on from NC_056725.1 coordinate 1,646,578,062, forward strand.
GCTAAATGGATCTCAGTGCTGACTTTCAGTCTTGTAGAGAACTAGCAGTGTGTAAATGCTTCACTATGTGGTAATGCTTTGCTGCTCTTCAACTCCTGTGTGCTGCTTATGAGTTGTATAGACAGGAATATGAATGTGTAGCTGTAAATCTGTATAGACAGAGAGTAGCTTATACTGGTCTCTTGCAATGCCATATTTTCTTCACTTATACTGTCAATCCAACCACAAATTTCTTTGTGACTTTCCTTTCCACTATTTCTGAAACTTTATTTATTTGTTTACTTATTTGTTTAGCACTATAATACACAGTACATATATGTGTAGCACTATAATACACAGTACATATATGTGTGAATTCTACCCCTACTTTCATCTGTGATGTCCTATCATTTTTACAACACATGATATATGATTCTGATGTGTATTATATTTGTTTCATATTTTATTTAGTTGTATTAAGCTGTTAGACCATCAAATAATGTAGATTCCCTCATACCATGTATATATTTATTGTATTCCATATATTTGTGCAGTGTTATTTTAAAAATACCTAATGAGCTTGGGTTTTTTACATCAGTTTGTAGTCTATTGAAAAATATAGATTTTGTTCAGTGTAACATACTTATATTTCATACACATTTTATTACATTTAATCTTGCATATTTGTTCACAGTTCCTAATACTTGGATATTGTTCTTCCACACTCAGTTGGATTTCCCTCTGAAATCCACATTAAAAACTTCCATACATGCAAGGCATGACTTCTGCATTAAAACTTATACATTATACTGTAGAGATTATTTTGTTGAAGACTATCTGAGCAAGACAGATTCTTAATGTTGCATATGTCGGGCATGCATTTAGATCCTTAATATCTCTAGCCTCCACAATTATATCTCTTTTTTACAATCCTCCAAAATTAGGAAGAGCTTGGTAGACTGGAGGAAACCGCAATAAACAATATTCCACCCGAAGTGGGGCTCTTATGATGGATGTGCAGTCATTCCCTTCAATGTGGACTTGATTTCCTTTAACAAAACACTAGTCTCTACTTGTTAACCAATTTCCTATCCAGTAAAGGATATAAAGGTTTACTCTATTTTGAGTATGTTATTAAAAATATGATCATGTGTCAAGGTTTGCAGTACTTTAATCACATTCAAATACACCACAAGTTATTATTTTCCCTATCCATACTGGAGAGATATCATGTCATAAATCTTAATCTGACAATTTAAAATTGAACAGTTTTTCACAAAACCATGCAGAGTATCATTCACCATTATGCCATAACTATTCTCCCTAATAAGATGTCACAGTAAGCAATGCTAAAAACGTTTGCTAATAACTGAAGTCAAATCGATGTTCCAGTAGTTGGAAAAGCCTTATTACCTCCTACATAAATTGGAATAACAAATGCAGTTGTCCATTTAGTTGGCACTAGACTTATAACAAGAATATTATTGAATATATGAACCAATAACGTCACTACATCCAAAGAAATAACAGTAACTAATTGACTTGTGATGTTATCTGGGTCCATAGACCTGGTTTATTGACTCTGTTTAAAAAATATATTTTATATTCTTCTCAGTTATCTTTGGGTACTGTCATGAAAAAAAATCAGATATTCTCCTGAACTATGGATTACTTTATCTAAAGTACACAGATCTGTGAAATAGTAATTTACAATTTCATCCATTTCTTATTGAAGAGTAGTTAATCTACTGTTAACATATAGTGGACCAATACTGGTATTCGCTTTCTTTGTAGAATTAACATTTTTTAAAGCAATGGATTGTTGCCATTAGTATTTGTCAGTGCAAGTTCATGTTTATTTTTGGCTCACAGGACATGCTGTTTCAATTGCTTAGTGATACTGTTTAATCATTTGTTTATTGTTGAAAGTCCTGTTTCTACTACACCTAGTATGCATTTTCCTTTTATAAATATGACCATCTTTTGTGTCATCATAGTTTGCTCATAAAACTATCTTTTAAATTTGCTGTTTTTGTTCTATCCAAATAGTTTTCAATGATTGCATGAAAATGTTAATCTACAATTTTGCTGGTTTGTTATTTGGTTAGCATTTAAATGATGCTTGTTTAATTCATTCAACAGATTTGCTTTGCCTATATTTTTCATATCAAAAGTAACGTCCATTATTTGTTATTGTATAACTGTAATGTTAAATGTAATGCTAGCACTATCAGATGTACCTAGTGATTGTGAGACCTTTATGTTTTTAACTATACCATCTCTGTTTATCAACACAAACTTAAGAAGTTAGGTAGAAACCCTTATGTCACCCAGTGGATAACCAGCTGGCTCACAGGCAGGACCCAGGAAGTTAGAAGTTTGGAGTCCACCTCTACAAAGACGCCAGTCACAAGATGACTCCCTCAGGAATCAGTCCTGGGATTGCTCCTTTTTGGCATCTACTTCTCTGAAGTCATTCTAAAGATCTAAACCTTGCCTATTTTATAAACAGGACCTGGTGGAGAGACAGGTATGTATCCCAGAGACTTCTTCTGTGGAATAGACTCTCCATCCATATGAAGAAGGGTTCCTACCTAACCCAATTCAAGTATAATTTGGACAATTGGATGGAACACATAACATTCACTCCTGGTTTGGCATCTATTTCTCTAACTGACACAGGCAGTCTGTAAATGGTTTATCTCCCACCCCTCTACTTGTAAATGTTTTACCTCTCAATCCCCTGCTTACACTTATCAAGGGTACCAGAACTTGCCAGAGATTTGAGATGCATGGCTGCTCTTAAAAAGTCCCTTGTGGTCATTAGCTTAGTAAAAGCCTATGAACCTATATAACTATGAACACCAAGTCCAATATATTTGTTAATAATATAGTACTATGAGTAAGATGAGTTAAGTTAGTTGAGTTCATAATATCAATAAAGAAAGCATTTTTGTAAGAATTAGTGTGGCAAAAGTCCAGCTGATATTTGAGTAGTTGAAATACCCAGATAATATTGATTCAAATTCATATAGAAATTAATACAAAGTTTACAGAAATGTGTTATGTGAAATACTACACATATTAGTTGTGGTTTACTATCGCATATTCGATTGTCATTTAGACGATTGAATATGTGCGAAAATCATTTTCTCAAACTGAGAGTTAGATCACCACAATGTCGAAGCTGACATGAGCGAACAGCCGCTATTTTCAGCTTCAACATTGTGGTGCAGATCGCACTATAGTGGGGATTGGGAAATGTACCCTTACCCTCACTGTAGTGCAATCTCATAGTTTGTATATATAAGTAGGGGGAGGTGTGGGGGGTGCAGGGGGACTTGCCCCCCTGCAAACATTATTGTTAGTTGTGGGCAGATGTGAGCATTTCAGAAAAGTTGATATTCGACATTGCTGAAATGCTCCATTCAATATTTCGGTTGCTTGGTGTTTTGATTTCTGACAATGACGTTCGCAAATATGATAGTAAACCATTAGTCGTGTGTGTGTGGGGGGGGGTGGGTACTGAAATGTGAAATTTTAGGAAAAAACTGAGCCACCTAGTGGCAAGAAAAGCTTACTGCAGCTCACTACTACTACTGGATAATACCCCGAAAGTCTATTTTCAAGGACAGTTTCTGTAAAATTATGTCAATGCATTGAACAAATATATTGTACTCAACAATGTTTTGTTAAGTGCTATCTTCACCTTCATCTTATATTTCATATGGGTCTAGATGGTTGCATATACTTGTGAGAGAAATGGCTATTTTAATGAAAAAATATATGATATTTACTTCTTACTTATAAGGTCAACTTAATAGTGCCATGTTATAGATTTTTAATGCATTCCCCATCCTGTGTAGAAGTGGCATGAAAGTAAGTATAACGCAGTTGATCTTAATGTCTCTCTTTTATCTTCCTGCCACCTTTCTTATACAGGTGAAACAAATAAAACACATCATGACCTTGTCAGGCACACTGATGTCCCACTCACCAGGTTGAACAAAGAGAAAATTACAGTCAGCTACATGTCGGGTGCCAGGATCCGCCACATAACTCATGCACTCAAGTCACTCCACAACAAGTACAAATATGACTCTGTCATTGTCCATGTTTGAGTGAATAACTTGAGACATACCTCCCTGGACTACATGAAAAGAGACACGGAAGAGCTCTCGGATCATGTGGCCCAGGCAGGTATGACCCTAGCCCTGAGTAGCATCCTGCCTTCGCCCAGAATTATACCACAATATAAGGTCAAAATGATTGACTTCAACAATTGGCTAAGCTTCTGGTGTCATTCAACGGGGATCCAGTATCTGTCTGCCTGGGACAACATGATCGACAACCATGATGCTTTGCCAGAGATGGTCTGCACCTTTCGACCCTGGGATTCAGGTTGCTGGCTAAGGCTCTTGCCACCCCTATAGTGCCTTTTTTTAGGCAAAGTACAAAGGACAAAACCACCACCGTAACAGGTATAAGCATGCAAAATCTGAAGGTAATGCTACTCAATGCTAGAAGTCTAAACCTCAAAATGCACTCTCTTGAGGCACTCCTAAAAATGGAGAACATTGATATCTGTGCAGTAACTGAGACCTGGTTCAAGGCTCCAGAGGTCACCCCTGCAATACCAGGCTACAACTCTTACCACACTTTTCAGCTACCAAACCATGATCAAAACAGTAAAGGTGGAGGACTGTCCATATTCACCAAGGATATTCACACCACCAGGTTAGTTACCCAACACAATGCATCTGAAATTCTCCAGGTGCAACTAACACTAGGTAAGACTGCAATCCAAATTGTAGCTTGCTACAGATCCCCCACCATGCCTCAAGATTCTCACTGCAGCTTTCTAAACATACTGGAAAATATTAATATACAACCAAACACCCTAATACTTGTTGATTTCAACTACCCTGCCATTAACTGGGAAAACTACTCGTGCACCAACACCTTTGCCCAATGGTTCTTGGAATTCATAAATTCCAATGCCCTGGATCAACTAAGCCATAGTCCCACCAGGGGCTCCAATATCCTAGACCTGGTCATTACCAACATGGGAAACTGATGCTCCACACCTATGGTCACCCCCTCATTGGTCAGGTCAGACCATAAGCTAATCACCCTTAACATCCACATCCCAACCCCACCCCACAGTAAGGAAATCTCCATAAAAAACTTCTCCAAAGCCAACCTCATGCTACTCAAGTCAAAAGTTACAAATTTCATGACACACATGCAGATGGGAACTGAAAGTTCGACTGCTGAGTCCTACACTAAGGCACTGTATGAGCACATCCACTCATGCATGAATCGTGCCATCCCAAATAGAACCAAAATGCTCTCCTCCAAAAAAAAGGAATCCAATCTAGTGGTCCCCTACCATAAAAAAACTTTACAACAAAAGGAAAAAACTGTTGCAGAAAAGAGGAAAATCCCAGGATGCAAAAAAAACTCCCTTACCAGCCTCAGTAAGAAGCTGAGATCCCTCATAAAATCATCCAAAGCTAGTTACAAAAATAAAATTGCCAAAGATTCCAAAGACAACCACAAGGCATTGTAAAACTATGTCAAGACTCTAAATGGCAATGCTCAGATCTGCTCTGAGCTACAACAGAATGGCATTAAATATACTGATCACAAGGATATTGCCAATATCCTGGCAGATCGATTCAGTGCCAACTTCACCACACTCTCGCCCCCTAAAAGGCCCATCTCAATACTGGTAGATTGCCAAATTCTGGTAATAACGACCACACAGGTAAAAAACGCACTCTGAAAAGTTAAGAATACAGCAGCCATGGGATCAGATGACATCCCGGGCTGTGTACTACACAAACTACAAAATGAACTGGGACCTCACCTAAGTGTCATGTTTAATCATAACCTCACCTCAGACTTTGTGCCCACTGAGTGGCGCACAGCTACAGTTATCCCACTTCACAAGAGGGGATCCACCTTGGATCCCGGGAACTACCACCCCATCAGTCTGATGAGCCTGATGTGCAAAGCCATGGAAAGTATTATCATGGAACTTATAAACAAAGACATTGGCAACCTTAAAACACTGGACCCTACCCAGTTTGGGTTTGTGAAGGGCCGATCTTGTCTCCGGAACCTTACTGACTTCTTCGAATCAGTCTCCAGAGCCGTGGACGAGGGTAAGGCAGTCCACACAGCCTATCTGGACCTCACCAAGGCCTTTGACAGCATCCCCCACTCTGGAATCATAGGCTTACTGACAGAACCCATATTGTAAAAGTAGCTGACTCCAAATCCAGCTCCAGACAAGTGACAAGTGGAGTACCTCAGGGTTCAGTCCTGGGACCTCTCTTGTTTGGCATCTACTTCTCTGAAGTACAGGCCAACACTAAGGGACTCTGGCTAACAAGGTTCACAGATGACTACAAACTGGGAGCTATTATTGAATCCCCAAATGATGTGGATACTCTACAAAAGGGCCTTACAGAAACAGATGCTTGGTACCAGAGCCATGGGCTCAAGCTCAAGCTCAATGCCAAGAAATGTATAGTTATCCCCTTTGAGAAAAAAAATATACACGTGAATTATCACATAGGTGGCAGTACACTAAACAACGAAAGTGTGATAAGAGACTTAGGGACAAAGGTGGACAGTGGTCTCACCTTCAGTAACCACATCTCCACAACAATCAGGAAATCCTTCTATGTGGCACACCTCATCACTAAGGGCTTTTCATCCAGAAAAAAGGAGGTCATTATCCCACTGTACTCATCCCTCATTAGACCCATTATAGAATACAACACCCCATTTGGTATGTATCTCTCAAGACATCTGCAATAACTGGAAAGCCGCAGGAATACCTCACTAAAAGAATCACAGGCCTAAAGCAGATGCCCTATGCTGACTGCCTTAAAAAACTCCAGCTATACTCTGTTGCATATCGTCTACTCTAAGGCGATCTCTGCTTAACATACAAGGCCATGTCAAACCCAGAGCTGTTGGACATGCTACACTTAAAGAAATCCCAATCCCTCAGAGCCACACACTCCAGAGATCTAAATCTTGTCATCACAATAAACAAAACATGCTGGAGGGATAGGTTCCTGACCCAGAGACTCCCCAGACTCTGGAATAGGCTCATACATGTCAAGCAGAGTGTCTCTTTGGCCCTCTTCAAAAGGAACCTTGATGATTGGATGGGAGAAAGGAAATTTGCCCCGGGCATCACATTAGTCGCCCTGCTAGACAGGGGTCCAGGGAAGTAAATAGTGTGGGAAACAATAGCCAGGGAATTGTTATGGCTAGGCTTGTATAGGCCCTAAGGCCGATAGCCTAGTACCAACCTATGAACCTATGATAACATAGCGATTCTCTTAAGGATTTCAGAGTCTTCATGTTCAAAGAACCAAAACATGGCAGTAGGAATGGAAGACATGTAAACGATATTCTGATAAACATAGTGCTTCATCTTGAAATATAATACATTTCTTTTCTTCCTTTTCTTTTGGCTGTTCCTGTTACGGGTCACCCCAGTAGATCATCTGTTTCCATTTCTTCCTGTCCTCTGCATCTTGCTCTGTCACACCAACCACCTGCATGTCCTCTCTCACCACATCCATAAACCTTATCTTAGGCCTTCCTCTTTTCCTTTTACCTAGCAGCTCCATCCTTAGCATCCTTTTCCCAATATACCCAGCATCCCTCCTCAGCACATGGCCAAACCAACACAATCTCACCTCTCTGGCTTTGTCTTCAAACCGTCCAACCTGAGCTGACCCTCTAATATACTGATTCCTAATCCTGTCTATCCTTGTCACACCCAGTGCAAGCCTTAACATCTTTAACTCTGCCATGTCCAGCTCTGACTCCTGCCTTTTTGTCAATGCCACCGTCTCCAACCCATACGGCATAGCTGGTCTCACTACCCTCTTGTAGACGTTCCCCTTTCACTCTTACTGGTACCCGTCTGTCACAAATCACTTCTGACACTCTTCTCCACCCACTCCACCTTACCTGTACTTTCTTCTTCACCTCTATTCCACACTCATAATTACTCTGAACTATTGATCCAAAGTATTTAAACTCATCCACCTTCACCACCTCTACTCCTTGCATCCTCACCATTCCTCTATCCTCCCTCTCATTCACACACATATATTCTTAGTCCTGCTGACCTTCATTCCTTTTCTCTCTAGAGCATATCTCCACCTCTCCAGCATCTCCTCCCCCTATTCCCTACTCTCACTACAGATCACAATGTCATCTGCAAACATCATAGTCCATGGGGACTCCTGTCTGATCTCGTCTGTCAACCTGTTCATCACCATTGCAAATAAGAAAGGGCTCAAAGCTGATCTTTAATGTAATCCCACCTCAACCTTAAATGCATATGTCACTTCCACCGCAGACATCAAGTGAGTAAAATATAATACACTATGCCTAAAAAAAGTCAAAAAATAACATAAAAAGAAAATAACTGACAAAGTGCTTTCTGTTTTTTATATATATATATATATATATATATATATATATATATATATATATATATATATATATATATATATATATATATATATGTATTTGCATATATATCCATCATCACATCAGCACACATAGTAAAGCATCACAAGGTGGTAGAGTGCAAACCATCTAATACCTCAGTTCTATGAGCAAAAACAGTAATGTTTTGGTAACTGATGTTTCTTTTGTTAGAATCATTGATGCCACACTCACAAGACTGATCGACAACAAGATTACAATTAGTCATCTGTCTGTTGCTAGGATTTGTGACTTGTTTGATCTCTAAAGTCCCTCATACCAGAAAAACATGTTTATAGCCTAGTAGTAATCCACGTGGATGCCAATGATTGCAGGTGCTTATCTCTTAGGAACATGCAGAGAGACATGTTGGATATCACAATGTATGTAGCAAATGCAGACAAGCCACTGTTCCTGAGTGGAATACTTCCTTCACACAGAATGATGCCTGTATAAAAAGAAAAGTGACTGGCTTCAATAACTGGCTTAATAGTCTGTGTCATTCTAGGAGATTCTTACATGTGTTAGCATAGGACAAGAGTTTTGACATTTCAATTTGCTTCACCAAGGATAACCTACACCCCTAATTTCATGGCTCCTGCTTCCTGGCTAAAGCCCTTGCTGATTCCATAGAGCCTATGTTTGGTTAACAGAAATGCCATCAAAGCAGATACCAGTGAAGCCATTTCCAGGCCTAAAGCAGACCATATCAATGTCGCTGCTTTCAACATTATAAGTCTTAACAAGGAATTGCCTGATCTTGAGGCTCTCCCTGCAATTTGAACACATATGTGCTTGGTAGTTACTGAAACCTTAAGTGTGTAGAAATAGCACTCCTTCTGTCCTTGGCTTTTGCAGCTACAATGCATTCAGGCCATGCCACCTCTTATTAAATTCCCAGAAACCAACACCACTAACTCATCTAGCTCCATCTTACCCTGAGCAAGACAAACTTTCAGCTTTTAGCTTGCTATAAGGCACCCCTCATATCCTTCAATGACCATATAAGATCCCTAAATGTACTTGAGAAAAAACTGCTACCAAATGTACCTTGATAATGGGACATTGCAGCTACCTTACAAAAAACTGGGGCCTCTATATCTTCATATTCAGGTATGCACAGACATTCTTAGTGAAGTAATATCCTTGACCTAGTCATAACTAGTATACACACTACATGTACTGGTCATCTAGTTCCTCCATCTCTGTTTATGTTTGACCATAATCTTGTAAATTATAGGTTCATAGGAGATTACTAGGCTAATGACCACAATGGGCCTGTTAATTCTCTCCATGCTTCCGAAATATATATGGCACATTTTGATACCCTAGGGTTATTTTGAGGGGCATGTGTAGGCTTGGGCATGTGTGGTCAAGCATTTACATGGCTGTTTCTGTCTACTAGAGAGATAAGTGCCAGACTGGGGTAAATTTCTGATTCCCCATCGATTAGTCCAAGTTGCTCTTGAATTGGTTTGAAGAATTCTGCTTCACATGGATGGGAAATCTGTCCAGAGAAGGGGTATTCTCTGAGACACATACCTATCCCTCAAACATGTCTTATTTATGCTGCAGATGAAATTCGGGTCCCTAGAGCAGCTAATTATGATGCTATTTGTTTTGCAGATATGCAACAGGTCTATCAGAGCAGGCTCAGATGTTGCTTTGTAGGCCAGGCAGAGAAAACTTTCAGCAGTCGGTAAGAGACTGAGTACAGGTCTAGAGGATTTAGATGGTCCTCACAGGACATGTTTTGAGTAACATTTGTGGATGCTCCAGATGTTGATAATACCTGGTCAGGTATAAACCAAAGAGGGTGTTATAACCAATGATTGTCTGCTGAGGGCCAAATGGAGCAGAGCAATGACATCCTTGGGCCTAGATGCTATACAGGTTCATAGGTAAGTACTAGGATAGCTGCCCTTGCAGACTATTTCAAGCCCAGGCTATTTCATTTTTTTGTGCTTGAAATAACCTATCCCATTTGGTTATGGATTGGCCTTACTCAGCCCATGGTCAATAATTATATATTAACCCTAATGAGAATAACTGGGATCATGCCATAGATAATTTGGGGGGACCCATGCATGGGAAAAAGTATTTAGGAGTTGCATCTGTCCATTAGTAGTACAGTGGGCAGTCCGGGGTAAACTGTCTGTTTCCCATCCATATACCTAAGTTGCTCTTGAAAATGAACAGGAATAACATTTGTTTTTTGTGGATGAGGAGTCTATTTCACAGTGATGGCATCCTCTGAAAAATATACCTGTCTCTCCAAACCAATCCGTTGATGTTACAGAAGAGGCTTAGATCCCTAGACTAATCCATATCCTTGTTTATAAGTTGCACAACACAGAATGATTTCTTTACTACCATATATACATGATAATCAAAGACTATGTTACTGTCTGCTTGCATTCCCAGATCCATAACCACTAGGTCTACTCTTAGGGGTGTATTATCAATGTTGTGATTTCCTGGGAGTAATCATCTTCTCAAAGGATACTTTTGTGAAATATTTGCCATTGAATATTAGACCATGACTCTTGTATCAGCTATTAGTATGAGTCAGGCTTTCTTGGAGGTATTTGTGTCTTTGGGGGAATTTATAACTGTGCTTTGTTTGCAATTATCTTCATAGGTTCATAGATGTGTACTAGGCTAATGGCCCTGGAGCCTTTACAAGCTTAGCCCATAGAAGTGCCCTGGCATCGTGCCACCCAACATTAGTTCCCAGTGCCTCTATCAAGTACAGCCACTGGAGTGATTCCTGGGGTGAACTTTCTATTACCCATCCACTCATCAAGATTTCTCTTGAAGAGGGACTACAAGGTGCTCTGCTTAAAATGTATGGGAAGTCTAATCCAGAGCATGGGCAGTCTCTGTGTGAGGAACCTGTCCTTCCAGCATGTTCTGTTGATTGTGGTAATAAGGTTGAGGTCTCTGAAGCATGTGGTGTGGAAGGATTAAGATTTCTTTAGATGTAGCATTTGTAACAGAGCTGAGTCAGATATGGCTTTGTAAGTCAAACAGAGATCGCCTCTAAGTAGGTGATATGAGACAGAGAATAGCTGGAGTCTTTTGATTCTGTCTGTGTAGGACATGTGTTTAATGCCTAGGATCCTCTTCGTGAGGTACTTCTGTGGCCTCTCCAGCTGTTGTAAGTGTCTAGTGAGGTACATGCCAAATGGGGCATTATACTCAATGATTGGTCTAATGAGGGAAGAGCAGAGAGAGACAATAACCTCTTTCTTCTTGGATGCAAACCCTTGGTAATGAGATGTACCACATAGAAGGACTTTCTGACCACAGTGGCAATGTGGTGGTCGAACGAGAGGTTGCTGTCAGCCTGCGTCCCCAGATCTTTTATAATGCCTTCAGTGTTCAGTGGGCTCCCATCGATGTGGTAATTAGGTGGAACTGAGTTTTTACCAAAGGCAATGATGACACATTTTTTTAACATTAAGCTTAAGGCCATGGTTTTGACACCAGTAATTGGTCTCAGTGAGGCCTTTCTGTAGGATGTCAGCATCACTTGGGGAGTTAATAACAGCTCCCAGCTTGCAGTCATCTGCAAACTTGGTCAGCCAGAGTCCCTTTCTGTTGATCTGGACATCTGAGAAGTAGATGGCAAACAGGAGAGGACCCAGGACTGATCCCTGTGGACCACCACTCATGACTGGTCAGCAGTCTGACTTGCCGTTTACTACTTTCAAACTGTGTGTTCTATCTGTGAGCCAGTTTGCAACTCACCTAGTGATACAGAGGTCGATGCCTAGCTTGCTGAATTTATCAATAATTCCTGAGTGAGGAATGGTATTAAAGGCCTTGGCCAGATGGAGGTAGGCTGTATGCACTGCCTTACCTTCATCCAAAAGCCTGGTGACTGACTCAAAGTAGTCAACCAAGTTGAGCAGGCATGATCTCCCTTTCACAAAGCCAAATTGCATGGGGTCTAGAATATGGAGATTTCCTATATCTTTGTGAATCAGGTCCATGATGATGTGCTCCATAGCTTTACATATCAGACTTATCAGGCTAATGGAGCAATAATTCCAAGGGTCTGTAGTTGCTCCTCTTTTATGGAGATGAATGACTGTAGCAGTGCGCCAATCAGTAGGGATAAAGCCTGAGGTGATGCTGTGACTGAAAAGGCCACAAAGATGTAGTGCCAGTTCGCTTTGTAGTTCATGTAGAACACAGCCAGGGATATTATCGGGTACCATAGAAGCTGTATTCTTGGCCTTGGACAATGCAGCTTTAAACCTGTGCTGCAGTAATGCTGGGTGCCTGGCATTCTTTCGGTATTGTGATTGGTCCTTTAGGGGGGGATGTTGGCACTGAATCTGTCGGCCAGTATGCTGGCAATATCTGTTGGCTCAGTATACGAGGTACCATTGTGCAGTAACTCAGAGCAAATATGGGTATTGCTTTGGAGGTTCTTGATATAACTTTAGAAGGCTTTCTGATTGTTTTTAGTGTCTACTGCAATTCTGCCTTCATAGCTGGCTTTAGAGGATTTGATGAGGGATCTCAACTTTTTGTTAAGGTTAATAAGGGAGTTTTTCCAGTCTTGGGACTTCACCTTTTTCTGCAACAGTTTCTTCCTTCTGTTGTAGAGTTTATTAATGGCAGAGGACAACCAGATTGGCTTCCTTTTTTTGGAGGAGAGCATAATGGTTCTGTTGGATATGGCAAGTTCCATGCATTTATGTACATGTTTGTACAGTGCGTTGGTGTATGATTCAGCAGTCATGGAGCTATTTTCCATTGGCATGGGTGCCATGAAGTTAGCCACCTCTGTTTTTAAGAGCCCAAAATCAGCTTTGGAGACGTTTTTCAAGGTGGTTACCTTGGCGGGGGGGGGGGGGTGGATTTCCATGGTGATTAGTTTATGGTCAGATCTGACCAGGGAAGGATTGACTACTGGTGTAGAGCAGCAGTCACCCATGTTAGTAATAACCAGATCAAGGATGCTGCTTCCTCTAGTGGGGGTCACAATGAGCTGGTCCAGGGGATTAGCATTTATGAATTCCAGGAAGCATTGGGCCAGTATATTGGTACTTGAGTAGTTATCCCAGTTGATGGAGGGGTATTTGAAGTCTCCTAGCATGAGAGTGTTGGGTTGGAACTTGATAGATTCCAGGGTGCTTAGGAATGTGGAGTGAGAGTCTAGGGACATGGTTGCTGGACCTATAGCAGGGTATGACCTGGATTGCCATCTTACCCAATGTTAGTTGTACCTGAAGTATCTCAGATGCATTATGCTGGGCTACTAGTCTGGGGGGTGTGCATATCCTTTATGAATATGGATACACCACCGTCTTTGAAGCTACGTTTCGGGGCTGAAAGGTGTGGAATGAGTTATAGCCTGGAAGCACAGGGGTACAGTCTGATGCTTTAAAGCAGGTCTCCTTTACAGGACAAATTTCAATTTAGTCCATTTTGAGGACTGCTTCGAGCAAGTGCATCATGAGATTTAGACTTCTAGCATTGAGCAGCATGACCCTCAGATTGCATTTATTTATAGCTGTTACTGTGGTTATTTGGTCTTTTGGAACACTGCCTAAAAAAAGCACTATAGGGGTGGCAAGAGCCTTAGCCAGTACCAAGAAATCCAGGGGTGACAGATGCAGGCCATCTCTGGCAAAGCATCGAGGTCTGCCAATCAAGTCATTCCAAGTAGACAGATACTGTATCCCCTTAGAATGACACCATAAACTTAGCCAATTGTTGAAGTCAATCATTGTTTTTGTTTGTACTGCAGTATCATTCTGGGTGATGGTAAAATACTGCTCAGGGCTAGGGTCATACCTGCCTGGGCCACATATCCGAGAGCTCCACCATGTCTCTTTTCATAGGTTCATAGGTTCATAGGTATGTACTAGGCTATTGGCCCAAGGGCCTAAGTAAGCCTAGCCAGCAAGGTTCCCTGGCTTACGACACTCAAGAAAGTTATTTTCCTTGGTCCCTGTCGAGCAGAGCCACAGAAGTGATCTCCGGGGTGTATTTCCTATTTCCCATCCACTCATCAAGGTTTTTCTTGAAGAGTGCTAATGAGGAACTTTGCTTAACATAGATGGGTAGCTTGTTCCAGAGTATGGGAAATCTCTGGGACAGGAATCTATCCCTCCAGCATGTCCTGTTTATTGTGGTGAGAAGATTTAGGTTCCTAGACCATGTAGCTCAGAGGGATTGGGATTTCTTTAGGTGTAGCATGTCCAACAGCTCTGGGTTTGACATAGCTTTATATGTTAGGCAGAGATCACCTCGGAGTAGGCAATATGCTATGGAGTAAAGCTGGAGTTTTTTGAGATGGTCAGTGTAAGGCATCTGTGTGAGGACAGTAATCCTCTTTGTGAGGTACTTCTGTGGCCCTTCCAGCTGCTGCAGATGTCCTGTGAGGTACATTCAAAAAGGGGCATTGTAATCTATGATGGGTCTAGTGACTGTCGAGTAGAGGGGAACAATGACCTCTTTTTTCCTAGATGAGAACCCTTTTGTGATGAGGTGTGCCACGTAGAAGGATTTCCTGACTACTGTGGTGATATGATTATCAAAGGAGAGACTACTGTCCACTTGGCTCCCAAGGTCTCTTATCACACATTCAGTTAAGTAGACTGCCACCTATGTGGCAGCTCAGGGGTACAGAATTTTTACCAAAGGGGATGACAATGCACTTTTTGGCATTGAGCTTGAGGCCATGGCTCTGACACCAGGCATCTGTCTCAGCGAGGCCCTTCTATAGGATGTCCACATAATTTGGGGACTCAACTATGGCTCCTAGTTTGCAGTCATCTGCGTACTTCATTAGCCAAAGGCCTTCTGTGTTAGCCTGTACTTCAGAGAAGTAGATACCAAACAGGAGAGGTCCCAGGACTGAACCCTGTGGTACTCCACTTGTCACTGGTTTGAAGTCAGATTTGGAGTCTGCAACTTTTACAGTGTGGGTTCTGTCATTAAGCCAGTTGGCAACCCATCTTGTGACGTAGGGATTCATACCTAGTTTAGTGAATTTAGCTATAATTCCAGAATGGGGGATGGTGTCGAAAACCTTGGTGAGGTCAAGATAGGTTGTGTGAACCACCTTACCCTCACCTAAGGCTTTGGTGACTGCCTCAAAGAAGTCAATCAGGTTCAGGAGACATGATCTGCCTTTCACAAACCCAAACTGGGTGGGGTCTAGAGTTCGGAGGTTACCAATGTCTTTGTTTATGAGTTCCATCATGATACATTCCATGGCCTTACAGACCAGGCTCGTCAGTCTAATAGGGTGATAGTTCCTGGGATCAGTGGTGGCTCTCCCTTTGTGGACTGGGATAACTGTTGCTGTGCACCATTCAGTGGGCACAAAGCCTGACATGAGGCTATAATTGGACATGGTGCTTAAGTGGGGAGCCAGTTCGTTATGAAGTTCATGTAAAATGCAGCCCGGGATGTTGTCCGGTCCCGTGGATGCTGTGTTTTTGGCTTTAGAGAGTGCAGCTTTTACTTGCATAGTTGTGATTACAGGGACTCTGCATTCTTCCTGTATAGATATGGGTCTTTTAGGGGGTGAGAGGGGGGTAATGTTAGCATTGAACCTATCTGCCAGGATGTTGACAATATCAGTTGGTTCTATAATTTTCATGTTGTTGTGCTGTAACTCAGAGCAGATCTGGCTGTTGCCATTGAGATTCTTGACATAGCTATAGAATGATTTGTGGTTGTCTTTAGTGGCAATTTTGTTTTTGTATCTAGCTTTGGAGGATCTTATAAGGGATCTTAGCTTCATACTGAGGCTGACCAGGGAGCTCCTCCACTCAGGGGATTTTACTCTCTTTTTCAACAGTTTCTTCCTTCTGTTGTAGAGTTTGTTTATGGCAGGGGACCACCAGATTGGCTTCCTTTTTTTGGAGGATAGCATCTTGGTTCTGTTTGGCATAGCACGATCCATGCACTTGTGTAAGTTCTTATAGAGTGCACTTGTGTAGGATTCAGCAGTTGTAACTGTATTGTCCATCTGCATGGGTGTCATGAAGTTCGCCACTTCTGTCTTAAGATGCATGAAGTTGGCTTTGGAGAATTTTTGTACCATAGTTTCCTTAATGGGGGGTGGGGGCAGGATGTGGATATCTAGGGTGATTAGCTCATGGTCAGATCTGACCAATGAGGAGTTGACTTCAGGTCTGAAACACCAATCACTCAAGTTGGCAATGACTAGGTCTAGGATATTGTTGCTCCTGGTGGGGGTGTGGATAAGTTGATACAGGGCATTGGAATTTATGAATTCCAGAAAGCGTTGAGCAAAGGAGTTGGTATATGAGGAGTTTTCCAAGTTAATGGTGGGGTAGTTGAAATTGCCCATTATTAAGTTGTTTGGTTGAACCCTAATATTTTCCAGTATATCAAGAGAAGAGGAGTGGGAATCCTGGGGCATGGTGGGGGATCTGTAGCAAGCTACAATTTGGATTGCAGTTTTGCCCAGAGCTAGTTGCACTTGGAAAACCTCGGATGCATTACGCTGAGCAACTAGCCTTGAGGTGTGGATATCCTTAATGAATATGGACACACCTCCACCTTTGGTGTTCCGGTCCAGGTTAGATGACTGAAAAGTGTGGTATGAGTTATATAACCTGGTAATGCAGGGGTGCTCTCTGGAGTCTTGAACCAGGTCTCATTCACTGCACAGATATCAATGTTCTCCATTTTAAGGAGTGCCTCGAGGGAGTGCATTTTGAGATTTAGACTTCTAGCATTGAGTAGCATTACCCTCAGTTTTTGCTTGCCTGTTCCTGCTATGGTGGTGAATTTGTCAGTTGAACCTTGCCTAAAAAAGGCACTATAGGCGCAGCAAGAGCCTTAGCCAGTATCTGGAATCCCAGGGGTGACAGGTGCAGGCCTTCTCTGGCAAAGCACTGTGGTCTGTCGACCATGTTGTCCCAAACAAACAGATACTGGATCCCCTTAGAATGACACCAGAAGCTTAGCTAATTGTTGAAGTCAATCATTTTGTCCTTGTACTGCTGTATCATTCTGGGCGATGGCAGGATGCTACTCAGGACTAGGGTCATACCTGCCTGGGCTACAAGATTGGAGAGCTCTTCCATGTCTCTTTTCAAGTAGTCCAGGGAGGTGCATCTCAGGTCATTCACACCAACATGGACAATGACAGGGTCATATTTATACTTGTTGTGGAGTGACCTAAGTGCGTGGGTTTCTGACCTGAGTGTGTGGGTTATGTGGCAGATCCTGGCATCCAGCAGGCAGCTGACAGTAACCTTCTTCTTCTTTAGCCTGGTGAGTGGGACATCAGTGTGCCTGACTGTAGAGTAGTGTGGTGGGTACGTTGTTTTGACTCATGGGCTGTGGTTGAGTGGCACACTGAGTCTGTGGGCTATGTGTCATTTGGATTGTGTTGGGGCATGGAGGTTGCTTGCGTTTCTGCTTTGGAGGTCTCTGTTGCTTGAGCAGATTATTATTGAGAGCCTCCGTGAATGTTTTTGTGTTTCTATATGTGGATTTTGGTGGTGTAGGTTTAGTGGGACTATGTGATGAGTGTAGTGTGGTTCAAGTGTTTACCTTCTCCTCTTGACTGTCCAATTCAGTCTTGGTTGGAGAGAGCTTTACCTCCAGTTTGGCTAGATAAGTGCATCTCTGACAGATTGCAGTGTTGGGTGGTAGGGGGAGAGGGTTGTCTGTGTACATGAGACAATTGCTACATTGCCCCAAGATGCCCAGATTCATCAGATAGACAGGAGAGAAGAATGGGAGCTGACACTTGGACATGCCTGAATAAAAAAATGATTTTCCTTTAGACAAGTGAGGAAAGTGAGTACAAGAGCTGTTCTTCTCTGAGCAAATGAGGAAAGTAAGTACAAAAACTGTTTTCCTCTAGGTAATGAGGAAGGTTAGGTGCTGTAGTAATTTGTAGCTTATTTAGTGCTTACAACAAGTTCTGAAGAAGTACTGAGCATGAATAAGCAAATTCAAGTGCTAAAAATTTTTTGAACTAGACTAGTTACAGGAAAGAAACAAGTGCAAATGCAGGCTGCTTTTAAATCAGAAAGTTGAGAGAGAGAGATGGAAAATTTGCCCAAACGGCCAATAACTACAATTTCTTGGCCAGAAACCACTCCTTATGTGGTAGATAGGTTACCTACTGTTTACCACTCCCACTAATAAGCTAGCAGGCTTCCCTCCAACACAGAAAGGCTTGGGGACCTCAGGAGCTTACAAACAGTCCTGGATACAGAAAATCTGTATCTGGACTAGACTAGTTACAGGAAAGGGGGTACAGGGAGGTGCATCTCAGATCATTCACTCCCACATGGACAATGACAGAGTCATACTTGTACTTGTTGTGGAGTGACCTGAGTGCCTGTGTTATGTGTTGGATTCTGGCACCTGATAGCTGTCTGTTACCTCCTCCTTATTCAAACTAGTGAGTGGGACATCTGTGTGCCTCACTATAGAGTCACCTATGATTAGTGTATTGGGCAAGGTGTTTAGCCTTAGGAGCTTAGGTTGAGGGGCACACTGTGGAGGTGAGCTATGTGTCTTGCCATTTGTGCTGTGTTGTTGTGGTTGAGTGAATTTCTGTCTTGGAGGTCTCTGCTGTTTGGGTAAATTTCTAGTGACAGCCCCTGCGAAGGTGGGTGTGTGGTTTGTGTTTTTATGTGAGAGATGTAATGGTGGGTGTTCTGGAGGGCTATGTATTCCATGTGGTGTGGTGCAGGTGTTGACCTCCTTCTGACTAGCTTGCCCAGTCTTGGCTGGAAAGTGTGTAACTTCCAATTTGATGATATAAGTGCATCTCTCACAAGTCTGAAAGTTGGGAGGTAAGAGGAGAGGGTTGTCTGTGTACATGAGGCAGTTGTTACACTGCCTCAGAATGCCCAAGTGCACCAGGCTAATAGGAGAAAGCACAGGGAACTGCCCTTTAATCATGCCAGGAGGGGTGGTCATAACTACTAAGTACTGGAGCTGTTTCCATGAAGAACAACTAGTGCTGATGGCACTTAGGTGTGCTACAATCATTGCTACAAAAACCTGTTGAAGTGCAAAGCGAGTAAGCTATTTGAAGTGCAAGAGAGAAAGAACTAGCAAGAGTCAAGTGAAAAACTGAAGAGCAAACTTTCTGGCACCAGTAATAGTTTACATCAGCTTGGCGCCACTAGGCGGAGCTTAAACAAGCGTAAACCAACACAAGCGCGGGCTTTTAAACCAGAAAGTTGAAAGTGATGGAAAAACTGCCTAAACAGCCAATAAACTACAATTTATGGGCCAGAAACAACTCCTCTTGTGGAAGATAGGCTACCTAGTGCTTACCACTGTCACTGATAAGCTAGAAGGCTTCCCTCCAACACAGAAAGGCTTGTGGGGGGGGGGGGGGCTCAGTAGCTTACAAACAGTCCTGGATACAGCAAATCTGTATCTGGTCTAGTCTAGTTAAAGGAAAGGCAGGAAACAAGCTTAGAACTTTTTTTGTTTTGGTTTATTTATTTTTTTTTACAGAAAAGCAGCAAAACAGCAGTAAAAACAATTCAAATACAGTGCAACCTAGCACACTTGAGTGTGTAGCAGTATTAAAGCAAATACAGTTTAAATAAATGCAATTTAATTCAAAAACGACTAAGAACAAGTGCAGAAAGTAGTAAATTAGGAGAAAATCAAAATGGTGAGTATCAGAAAACAATGCTAGCCGATATATAAATAATTCAGTCAAGCAAAAATTAAGACAGTGCAGAACTCTGAACAGTTAAAACGTGCCAAAAAAATATACTTATCAGCTGTATATTTCCATATTATTTGAGAAGCACACTCATCCAGAACACAAGGAGATTCTAGCAATGGAAGTACAACACATGAAATACACCTCAGGTAATGACAAACAGTTAAGATGGGCTGGCTCAACAACCCCCACCTGAAACTAGCTTCTGAGCTACCCTGAGAAACAAAGTGCAGACAACAACAAAGGACAGAAACAATACAGCAAACATATGAATAATAAAGCAAATATATATAAATACAGCACAGTGCAGACTGAGTTGCAAAAAGTGTACTTATCAGTTTGGAATATAAGATGGGAAAAGGTTCCAACTCTGCTCACAGACAGATGAATTTAGCTCTCAGCTATATCGGCTATGTACAAATTCACAGAAATACAGTGCTCTGAATACTTGGTGAGCTTAGGGAGAGCAGGGTTTGATGAGGGTTTGTCCACAAAAACCCTAAATGTAAAATAACTGGCCTGAAGCACAAGTGCTAAAACCAAAACTAAGACATGTAGAATAGCAGACAAATTTAATCAGGCTACAAACAAGCAGTAACACATGCAGAATAAGAGCACTTAAACACTTAAAAGAGCACACAGAACAGCAATGCTGGCCTTGACTTCATATAGAGAAGTAGATGGCAATAAGGAACAACCCAATCCAAGAACCTTGAAGGACTTCATTAGAAACTGGCCTTTTTGTGGAGGTAGACTCCCCTATCCTAACTTCACAGCCCTATCTGTGAGACAGCTGACTA
The DNA here is from genome assembly GCF_019279795.1 of Protopterus annectens. Classification (NCBI taxonomy): domain Eukaryota; kingdom Metazoa; phylum Chordata; order Ceratodontiformes; family Protopteridae; genus Protopterus; species Protopterus annectens. Next base: position 1,646,599,083 of record NC_056725.1, read on the forward strand.
GCCAATGAGTGGCAAATACATAATTTAGTGAGTTTACCTACAAAGCCTAAACTGGGTATTGTGTTGAAAGCTTTGACCATGCCAAGGTAGGCAGTATTGACCAGTTTGCCCTCATTCATTGCTTTGGTGATCTTCTCAAAGAAATCTACCAGGTTGAGTAGGCATGACCTGCCCTTGATAAAAACAAACAGGGCTGGATCCAGTGTCTGTAGATTTCCTATGTCATTGTTTACCATATTAATGTAAATTCTTTCCATAGATTTTCAATTTATCTTTCAGAATCTCTAAAAGCACAGCAGTCAGCAATTCATAATTCAAAGATATGGAATCAATGAACCTCCTCAAACTCCATAATAAGCTATGTGAATTCAATTGTAAATAACCAGAACGTATGCTGACACAGCTGCTATTTATATAAAGGAGTTCTGTTCCTATATAGATAAGTGCCTAGACTAGGTTGTCTCTATTACAGACAAACATAAAGAAAAAATTAAGAACAAACCACTGTTGTGGTCTGCCAGCAGAAATAAATCGAATAACAACTGAAAATAAGGACTTCTTAAGTCATACAGCAGATGTAAAATTCTTCATAATAAAGATTATATCAACAATATAAGTAAAAGACTAAAAGCTACTATCAGTACTAGTAATGCAAATCACTTGGCTTCCTTTTGAACAGACCAAAAAAAAGATTAAAAAAATTCCGGTGAAGAGGAAATCTCAAACATCAGTCTTCTCCTTTAAACTTCTTTTTTGCAGGAGGGCAAGCCTCCCAACACCCCTCAACTTATATATAGCAATTCCAAGATTGTCATACCTTGTAGAAAAGAGAATATTCTGGAAAATGTCCATCTTGGGCTTGGTATATGTCTCTCTCCGGGATTCATGAAGCTCGGTGCAAGGACGGCATTAGGCTTGCGCCGACCGTGTGGCGCAGAGATGGTGCAGTAGCACCATATGCATATTAATGAAGGTGCGCTGCCGCCACATCCACGTGCAAAGGAAACATGCGAAAGTGTATGAGGCGTGTCAAAGCGCCGCACGGAGGCGTGGACATGGCTGTTTATGTGCAACCTAAAATGATGAATATTACAGACTGCATCCAATAGTAATCACACCTGTCAGTGTCCATGGATACTGAAACATATGCAAAGCATGCAAGACAGTTTTGCGAACACAAAAATAAGAAGCAAACACAAATGCCCGTAGCTGAATATTGAGTCCCCATTCCTCGAACAAATGACATTTAAAATCCTGTGCCCGTATTCTTTTGCAGTGTTGATAGTTATACCAAGTGGAAGCGAAATGCATCGTGTTAGTGCGCCGCCAATAGCTAAGTCTAGCCCAATGGTCAGGGTTACCACCTGTCCCACATTGTGAGGAACAGTCCCCATCTGGGCAGTTGTGTCCATACCAAAACCAATATAAATGTAAAATATCCTGCGACCATAGGACATAATTATGTCCTACATCTTATGTAATAGTCACATACAATAGTTGTTTCCATAAGTAACATACCTGCATGTTACAAGAAATAGAATAAGCAAGTAAACGAAACAGAAGAAGCAGCTAAACTGCTACAACAATAAGCTTACATTTAGGCATAAAACAAAAGTACTATCCATTGTACTGACCATAGGTATATATTGGCCTGTAAAATCTGATGTGTGTCCCGAATATATCCCATCCTGGCCATATGAAAAGGTGGCAACCCTACCAATGGTCAGAGCATTCACCCAAAATCTGCCCATTTGCGGTCCAAGGCATCCTTGTCAGGATGAGCCAAAGATGAACGGGTATTACCCAGGTCTACCTACCATGTCATGAAACATAAGTATTTGCATGTACCTATGTGAGTGATGTACAGCATGTGGAAGGTGAAAAATGCTAGGGTAGTCCTCAAAACCATACAGGTACCAGAGATATGTAGTGTATGCAATGTGCCATCAACCAGAGAAGGGATGGATAGAGTGTGTGGAATATGGGTGTGTGGGGAGGGGGCGGTTAATGTAATAATTTGCAATGGGGAGACTGTGTTGGATGCACAATAGGTGAACTGGAGGTGTATGAGGGAGCAGTGGGTGAATCAGAAAGAAACACAAAGAACAAACATACACATCCGCAATACAACCTGACAGGCCATACTGTAGAACACAATCCCACAAACATATGAATATTAAAATGTGATACACATGCACAGAAACGTCACTGGCACATACCCACATAATGGTCTGGACTGAGCTGAGCCATCCAACTACAACACACCTGGATGCATAATTGAATACCCATCATCCCCTCTACAGCACACAACTCCCCCATTCCTGAGCGTCCACCAAATCCAACCATACTCGGGCTGCTAGCCTGGCGCAACCATATCTGCACATAGTGACCACTACTCATATCTAGTAGGCAGTCTCACCCTAGGCAGTGTCAGGATTGCAAACTATGTACCCCTTGCATGTAAAACCGTATCATGTTTTCGTAAATCCAAAAAGATCGAAGGTTATTGTCTTGTTCAATTTTTGGATATCCTTCATGGGATAAGTATCCTGTGTAAACATCAGACTTGGTATCACCACATGATATCCAGTCCTGTAGACATCTGGACACAAGTTGTATGTGCAGTAGAGGTTCCCGGGACTGCTCAGCCTCCAGCCGGTCATGCAGAACCTACTACCTGGGATTAAGCACCTGACCGTGATGCACGGCTCCCCACATGAATTATCAAGAATATATACTTTACACATTCGCATAGTGGCAGTTGGATATAGGGTGATTAAGGCACTGACGTAATCAGGGTACCTCCTGTCACACTTTATGAGGGACAGTCCCTGTATGGGTAGGTGTGTCCTGACCAAGAATAATACAATGGCAAATGCGCTGTGATTGTAGGAAATAATTATGTACCATATTTCATGTAACAGTTGCATAAAACAGTTATTTCTGTATGTAAAATACATAAATCTTACAAGAAACAGAATAAGCAACTAAACTGCTACAAGAATAAGCTCTCATCTAGGAAAATAAGTAAAGTTATAAACCCTGTACTGACCATGGGTATGTGTTGACCTGAAAAATCTGGTGTGTCCCGAATATATCCCATCCTAGCCATATGAAAATGTGGCAAACTTACCAATGGTCAGAGCATTTGCACAATAACTGGCCAGCCTCTTAATTCCCCCTAAAACCAGCGACCTTTGGAGGAAAGGTGTTGAATGACACTGAATGAATAAAGACAATAATTAAGAGTAATAGACATCTTTTACTTCAGAATATAAGTATTAATGCAAGAAACTGTTGCAGAAAAGAGGAAAATCCCAGGATGCAAAAAACTCCCTTACCAGCCTCAGTAAGAAACTGAGATCCCTCATAAAATCCTCCTAAGCTAGTTACGAAAATAAAATTGCCAAAGATTCCAAAGACAACCACAAGGCATTATATAACTATGTCAAGAAAATAATTGTCGACGCTCAGATCTGCTCTGAGCTAAAACAGAATGGCATTAAATATACTGATCCCAAGGATATTGCCAATATCTTGGCAGATCGATTCAGTGTCAACTTCACCCCCCCTCTCACCCCCTAAATGGCCTATCTCAATACCAGAAGATTGCCAAATTCCGGTAATAACGGCCACACAGGTAAAAAATGCACTCTCCAAAGCTAAGAATACAGCATCCATAGGACCAGATGACATCCCGGGCTGTGTACTACATGAACCACAATATGAACTGGCACCTCACCTAAGTGTCATGTTTAATCATAGCCTCACCTCAGGTTTCGTTCCCACTGAGTGGCACAGAGCTACAGTTATTCCACTCCACAAGGGAAGATTCACCTTGGATCCCAGAAACCACCATCCCATCAGTCTGACGAGCCTTATCTGCAAGGCCATGGAGCGTATAATCATGGAACTTATAAACAAAGACATTGGCAACCTTCAAACACTGGACCCCACCCAGTTTGGGTTCATGAAGGGCTGATCTTGTCTCCTGTACCTGATTGACTTCTTTGAATCAGTCTCCAGAGCCATGGACAAGGGTAAGGTGGTTCACACAGCCTATCAAGACCTTGCCAAGGCCTTTGACACCATCCCCCACTCTGGAATCATAGATAAACTTACTAAGCTGGGCATTAATTCCTATGTCTCCCAATGGATTGCTAACTGGCTTACTGATAGAACCCACACTGTAAAAGTAGCAGACTCCAAATCCAGCTCCAGACAAGTGACAAGTGGAGTACCTCAGGGTTCTGTCCTGGGACTGCTCTTGTTTGGCATCTACTTCTCTGAAGGACAGGCCAACACTAAGGGACTCTGGCTAACAAAGTTTGCAGATGACTACAAACTGGGAGCCATTATTGAATCCCCAAATGATGTGGATACTCTACAAAAGGGCCTTACAGAAACAGATGCTTGGTGCCAGAGCCATGGGCTCAAGCTCAGTGCCAAGAAATGTTTAGTTATCCCCTTTGGGAAAAAACATGTACCCATGAATTACCATATAGGTGGCAGTACACTAAACACCGAAAGTATGATAAGAGACTTAGGGACACAGGTGGAAAGTGGTCTCACCTTTGATAACCACATCGCCACAACAGTCAGGAAATCCTTCTATGTGACACACCTCATCACTAAGGGCTTTTCATCCAGAAAAAAGGAGGTCATTGTCCCACTGTACTCATCTCTCATTAGACCCATTATAGAATACAACGCCCGTTTGGTATGTACCTCTCAAGACATCTGCAACAACTGGAAAGGCCGCAGAAATACCTCACTAAACGAATCACAGGCCTAAAGCAGATGCCCTACGCTGATCACCTTAAAAAACTCCAGCTATACTCTGTTGCATATCGTCTACTCAGAGGCGATCTCTGCTTAACATACAAGGCCATGTAGAACCCAGAGCTGTTGGACATGCTACACTTAAAGAAATACCAATCCCTTAGAGCCACATGCTCCAGGGATCTAAACCTGGTCATCACAATAAACAAAACATGCTGGAAGGATAGGTTCCTGACCCAGAGATGCCCCAGACTCTGGAATAGATTGCCCATACATGTCAAGCAGAGTGACTCTTTGGCCCTCTTCAAAAGGAACCTTGACGATTGGATGGGAGAAAGGAAATTCACCCCAGGGATCATGTCAGTCACCCTGCTAGACAGGGGTCCAGGGAAGTAAATAGTGTGGGAAGAAATAGCCAGGGAATTGTTATGGCTAGGCTTGTATATGCCCTAGGGCTGATAGCCTAGTACCAACCTATGAACCTATGAACCTATGCTCTGAATCTGTCAACATGTTTCAAGTTAATAGTACTAATATTGTAAAAGTGTCTGTGATTGTCCCTAAATTGTCCCTGTTACTGTTGAAATTAGTCCCTGAGTGGTTGAGAGGTCTGTACACATATGTACACCAACCAACTGTCACA